>NC_133781.1:29819135-29910355 GCF_003597395.2 Chelonoidis abingdonii
AGTTTCAGGTAAGCCCCCAAACTTTGGACGCAAAAGTCCAGGTTTGGGACAGGACCAGACTGGTGGACACTAAAGTCCAGGTCTGGGACTGGACGGCTAGATTACCACAGAGGTTAATTCACTGCTTGGTTTGGGGGCGTGGAGAACATAAGAGCAGCCACACTGGGTCAGACCAGTGGCCCATCTATCCAGTGTCCTGTCTTTGAACAGTGGCCAATGCCAGGTGCCCCAGAGGGAATGACCAGAACAGGGCAGTTATCGAGTGAGCCATCCCCTGTTGTCTGGTCCCAGCTTCTGCAGTCAGAGGTTTTGGTACACCCAGATCTTGAGCATCTTGGCTAATAGCCACTGGTGGACCTGTCCTCCAGGAACTTAGCTAATTTGTTTTTTTAATCAAGTTATACCTCTGGCCTTCACAACATCTCCTGGCAACGAGTTCCACAGGCTGCTGAGCACTGTGTGAAGAAATACTGCCTTGTGTTTGTTTTAAACCTGCGGCCCGTTCATTTCATTGAGAGACCCCTGGATCATGTGTTAGGTGAGGGGGTAAATAACACTTCCCTGTTCATTGTCTCCACACCAGTCATGAGTGTACAGACCTCTAACATACTCAGTCATCTAAGCTGAACAGACCCAGTTTTTTTAATCTCTCCTCGTATGGAAGCTGTTCCATCCCTCTAATCACTTTTGTTGCCCTTCTCTGTACTTTTGCCAATTCTGACATACCTTTTTGGAGTTGGGGCAACCAGAACTGCAGGCTGTATCCAATAGGTGGGTGTCCCGTGGATTTATACAGTGGCATTATGATATTTTCTGTCTTATTAGCTACAGGGGGTCCCTGGTATGTGTCAGGGTTGTGTTCCTGAAAAGGGCGACGGATATGGGGAATTTTTCCCCATAAGAGATAATGGCCCATCCTGCCTCTTCCTGCCCCCCCCATTCACCTCTGACCCGCCTCTTGCCACCCGGTTCCACCCCCTCCTCTGAGCGCGCCCCATCCCCGCTCCTCCCCCTCCCTCCCAGTGTCTCTTGAATCCCGAGGAAGTGCCCAAAGAAAAGCCAGGCAAACGGTGAAGTGACGGTATGCGGATCAGGACTGACGTGAATCAGAACACGTTCCCCTACTGACGAACCCTGGATACACGAACTGACAGAGACATTTCCTGGGGACCCCCTGTCTCCGTTTCCTAATGGTTCCTAATGCTCTGTTCGCTGTTTTGGCTGCCGCTGCACATTGAGTGGGTGTTTTCAGAGAACTACCCACAATGACTCCAAGATCTTTCTTGAGTGCTAACAGCTAAATTAGCCCCCATCCATTTGTGTGTGTAGCTGGGAGATGTTTTCTAGTGTGTGTTACTTGGCACCTATCAACCCTGAATTTCATCTGCCATTTTGTTGCCCAGTCTCACTGGCTCGTGAGATCCTTTTGTAGCTCTTCGCAATCAGCTTTGGACTTGACGTGCTTGAGAAGTTTTACATCCGCTGCAAACCTTGGCACCTCACTAGTTAGCCCCTTTTCCAAAGGATCTCTGAATGTGTGGAACAGCCCGGGCGCCCATACAGACCGCTGGGGGACCCACTATTTACTTCTCCCCATTGTGAAAACTCACCCTTTATTCCTACCCTTTGTTTCCCATCTTTTAACCATCCACGCAAGGACCTTCCCTCTTATCCCATGATTGCCTACTCTGCTTAAAAGCCTAGAGCATGAGACCTTGTCCAGAGCTTTCTGACACTCCAAGTACCCTGTACCCCTGGGTCATCCTTGTCCACATGCTTGTTGATACCCGCAAAGAATTCTAATAGACTGAGACATGATTTCCCTGTGCTGACTGTTTCACAAGGGAGACCTGAGATCCCAGCTGGCCCTCGTGTCTTCCTTCTGCTTCTTTCTGAAGAGCAGAATTGTGCCATAGTCTCTATAGACCCTGTAGGCTGCAGGTTTCAATCCTGGCCAGGGCCATAGGGGCAAAGAGCCATTTCCCTTTGAACTGCTGGGTGGGGCCAGAGTGGTTCCTCGTGGACGTTTGCCCACACTGCAAGCCAGGCTCACTCGTGGCATTACCCAACCCCCTTGCTGGCAGCCTGGGAATGAGGAGCTGAGGGGACAAGGAAACTGAACTCCCCTCTCCTTTAAGGGCGTCCATGCAGGGGATGGAGGCTTAGGGGGAAGGGAGCTTACGCTGCTACCACCTGGGCAGTACCTGCTCGCTGGGTGTATACCAAACCTAAATGAGCTGACAGCAGGGTCTGAAGGAGTAGCTCCACCAGCTGACAGCTATAGTAGACTCTTATCCTCTTATATGGCCCAGCTGCTAGCATGGGACGCTCACCTCGTGTGGGTTTTGGGTTCCTAGAAGAGGTTTGGCCCTGGATTTCTGGCAGGACCCACCATGGTGAGCAAGGAACTCTCCAGCTCTGGCTGCAATATGTCCTAGCCCTGCCGCAACCCCCCTGGCGCTGGCCATTGGGGTTGATGGCTGAGCTGAAAGGTGCTTGTGTAAATATCTCCTCACCAGATCTGCTGAGCTCAGAGCCAGGCCTCCTCGGGGGATGCAGGCATGGAGAGATAGGGGATAAAAGGCTTCTGAGGTCTTTGCTGACCCTTGGCCTTCCAGATGGCCTGCGTTAGCACCCAGGCACACATGCTATCTGCTGCGGAGCGAGTGAGGCTGGGGGTGCGCAAACAGGGTCATGCTGGGATTCCTGCATTGTCTGGGAGTTCAGGGGGATGCTGCACTCCCCCCGCCTGCTCTTTGCAGATTAATGGCTGAGGCTGCATTTGCCAACGGCTCATTTAACGGCCTGCCTGGAAAACAACAGTTTGCAGGGCGGGGTGGCAGCCTGGCTGGATCGCTGCCAACCGTGGAGTCTAATGAGCTGAGTGCCCACCATGGGACTGGGCACCTGGGGGTGCATTGGGCAAGTTACCCCAGCTGAGACCTCAGCAGTATCCCCAAGGAACACCAGCATGAGCTTGGGGAAAGGAGCCAAAAGGGGAATCTCGCCTCCCCCTGGTTAGGTGGGCTGGGCCGGGCTGAGCTGGGCTGAGAGCCGCTCTGCATTCTGCATCCTTCGGAGCATGCCAGTCGCTGGGGGCTTACCCCATGCTGTCCTGTCTGGCTCTGCAGCACTTGTGGGGCTGGATTGCATAGGTATGTGAGGACGGAGAGGGGAACCTCAGGACAGGAAAGCTCAATAACAATGGGGGATTTCAACTCTCCCCATGTTGACTGGGTCCATGTCACCTCAGGACGGGAGGCAGAGAGAAAGTTTCTTGATACCTTAAATGTCTGCTTCTTGGAGCAGCTGGTCCTGGAACCCACCAGAGGAGAGGCAAGTCTTGATTCAGTCCTAAGTGGAGCACAGGAGCTGGTCCAAGAGGTGACTATAGCTGGAGCACTTGGTAATAGTGACCATAATATAATTAAATGTAACATCCCTGTGGCAGGGAAAACATCTCAGCAGCCCAGCACTGTAGCATTTAATGTCAGAAAGGGGAACTACCCAAAAATGAGGAGGTTAGTTAAACAGAAATTAAATACTAGAGTGAAATCTCTGCAAGCTACGTGGAAAATTCTTAAAGACGCCATAACTGAGGCTCAACTTAAATGTACCCCCAAATTAAAAACATAGTAAGAGAACCAAAAAAGTGGCACCATGGCTAAACAACAATGTAAAAGAAGCAGTGAGAGGCGAAAAGGCTTCTTTCAAAAAGTGGAAGTTAAATCCTAGTGAGGAAAAGAGAAAGGAGCATCGACTCTGGCAAATGAAGTGGAAAAATATATTTAGGAGGTCAAAAAAGAATTTGAAGAAGAGTCAGCCAAAGACTCCAAAAGTAACAGCAAAAAGATGTTAAAATACATCAGAAGCAGGAGCCTCTAAATAGCCAGTGAGGCCGCTGGACCTTCGAGATGCTAAGGGAGCACTCAAGGACGATAAGGCCATTGCGGAGAAACTCAATGAATTCTTTCTTCGGTCTTCACGGATGTGAGGGAGATTCCCACACCTGAGCCAGTCTTGTTAGGTGACAAATCTGAGGAACAGTCCCAGATTGAGGTGTCAATAGAGAAGGTTCTGGAACAAACTGATAAACTAAACAGTAATAAGTCACCAGGCCCAGATGGTATCACCCAAGAGTTCTGCGGGAACTCAAATGGGAAATTGCAGAGCTACTAACTGTCCTCCGTAACCTATCATTTAAATCAGCTTCTCTACCAGAGGACTGGCGGGTAGCTAATGTGACACCACATTTTTAAAAGGGCTCCAGAGGTGACCCCGGCAATTACAGGCCAGTGAGCCTGACTTCAGTACTGGGCAAACTGGTCGAAACTATAGTAAAGAACCAAATTGTCAGACACAGAGATGAACAGAATTTGTTGGGGAAGAGACTGTGGGTGGTGGGAGGGGCAGTGTGCTGGGCCTGGGGGCAGAATCGGAGGCTGGTGTTGCAAAGACTTTGGGTTTCCAGCTGGGATCTAAGGCACTTCCCCTGGGGAATAACCCAGGCTGTAGGAAAGGGACAGCATCACCCCTGTGCTGCAGCATGAATTTGCTCTGATATAATTGCAGTGCAAGTTGCCAGTGTGAATCCCCCTCCCAGCCCCACTCCCCCACTCTCAGACACGGTAGGGACGTAGCATTAGCCCCATTTTGCAGCTGGTGAAACTGCGGCACACGGAGGGGAAGCGGCACACCTAAGGCTCCCCAAAGTCAGCAGTGGATTTGGAACCCAGAAGTCCTGATGCGCCATTCCCTTCTCTAACCATTGCACCCCACAGCCTCCCCTCCCAGCACCCAGGAAAACGCTTTGAGGGGATGTCAGGATTGTAGGAGTTGCTTTTTCCCTGTGCTCTGCAGCAATCAAGTTTGTGCTCCGCTGCCCCCCTGTTGGCTCTGGGCTTGCATAGCGAGAAGCCCGACCAGGCCCTGTGTTAGCTCCATGTGCACCTCCAGGCCCCACACTCTGTACAAAACGCGTGGACACCAGCAGCGGGCTAACTGGGCTCACCAGCTGCTCACAAGCTGTGGGTTCAAATCCTGGCTCAGAGAGAAAAGCAAGAGTGGGCTTTCTGGACCTCGTTTACGTGCCCCACAAAATCACTGTATGATTGGCAATCTGCTCACAGGCATCCCAGGGCTGGCCTAGCAGGGGTGCTGCTGGTCGGGATTGAGGGGCACCGGTGGAGCTAGGGGGGAGGATCTTGGACGCCCCCTGCCCGCCGTTTCCCCAGTTTGCCTGCAGCTGTTAAGGGCAGGAGTGACACAAGAGTCGGGGTCTGGCTTACTGCGATGAAATGCCCTCGGTGTCCAGGCCAGGTCTGCACAGCAGGGGACAGAGATCGATGGAGAGCGTGGCAATAAACCCCCCACTGATTAACCATCCTGTTTCCTCCTGGGCCCAAGCAGCGCTAATGAGCTGGGAATGTGCGGCTTTGAACCTCTCCCGCCAGCCTCGGCCCCAGTGCTGGGAGCCCAAGCCCAGAGCTGGCGCTGCCCATTGGCACAGGCTAATCTCAGGGCTGGTGAGGGGCAGCAGGTGCCAGGCGTGGTCCTTGGAACTCCACAGTCCGGCCGGGGCCGAGGGCGGCTGGGCAGCCTGGGTGGCCTGACTGGGAATGGGACTAAGCTTGTGGCTTGCTGACTCAGGGCTGAACCGCCATGCTGTGAGGGACGAGACCCTGGCTTGGTGACTTTTCACCCCGGGCCCAGGTGAACAGTGAGGGTCTGGGCCAGGCCCCATGTGGTTTAAGGCATTACCAGTGAGCTGGACAGGGAGTGAGCACTGCCGGGGCAGGAGTGCCGCCCGCTGACACCATCACTCGGGTCAGTTTAGGGTTGGGGAGGCTGTGGGGAAGAGCAGGGGGACCAGCCCCAGCCAGGGGTCGGGCAACACAGTGTCAGGAGAGAATCGTTGCTGGCAGGGTGGCGCGGGCTAGAAGGCACATTCTGGGCTCTGTCTCGGGGCTGGGAAACTTGCCAGCACAGGACGTATTTTGGAGTGAAGGGCTTAGGACTGGCTATTTACACGGCTCATGAGAACAGCTCCACAACCTGCCAGACTTCCGGGCATCAGCCCGCTGCTAACTAGGGGGGCTCTGAAGAAACCTCTGCTATGGGCAGGTTTCTCCACCCAACTGGCCGTTGGGTGGGGAACTTCTTGCACCTTATCATCAAGCATTTGGAGCTGGCAACTGTCTGAGTCAGGGGCCCCACTTGGCTAACTGAGCCAGGTCTGGGCACACCACAGCAGTACAGCCCCAAATACAAGGAAAGCCTGGGTCGGGGAGAGGCCAGATGGGTTGCATTGGGCAGGATGTTGTGAGCACAAGGCCAGGGCGCTGACTGAGAGGGATGGAAATTGGCAGGTGCTCAGTGCTGTGAGTTATCACTCCGAGTAGCCACAATGACAGCTGCAGTTCTCCCAGGGCCAGACAGACAGACTGACACACACACACACACTAGGCAGGCTCACGTTCCAGCAGGTACACACACACACATGGGGACACACACGCTGTGCAGGGCTCAGGACACACACGGACGTCCTTTATGTAGTATACACCAGGTTCTTTTATCCCTTGTTTTACAAAGAGGGCCTTGCCCGCACGGAGGCATATCTGAAGCATGGGGGTGTTTGTTTTCTGCCAGGTTGGGACGTAGGATTTGCAGTAATTGTTCTGGTTGTTTTCTCTGCGGTGTACCTTGAAATGCCCAAGGTGTGTGTCTGTTAGCAGGGCCAGCTGCCACGTTTGGCAGGGATCTCACAGCATGGTACCAGGCAAGTCAAACACACTGCGCTCTCTTCTGGAGATTCGACTTCACTCCCGGTGTGCTTGCATGGTTGGCTGGTTAATGACAAATGGAGGTTGGTCAGACTGAAGGGGGAAGGTTGTTCTTTGTATGTAGAACAACGTAACAGCAGGGTCACTTTTGTGCAATGTGGGGCTTGGTGGTGGGGGATGCACTGGTGACCAGGCAGGAGCTTGAGGGCTGCTTTGTATTCAGTGAGGAGCAGATGGCGGCTGCTGTTAGTTTTAAATCAAATCTGCTGGCCACAGAGGCTGCAGCTCCCAGCATACACTGCAGCACCTGGGTCGGTGCAGAGGTGGGATTGCTGTGTGTGTGTGTGCGGGGAAGGAATACACCTCGCACCCAGGTTTCGATCTGGGGACCCCACCTGAGAGCACCCGGATCCATACCTGAGCACTGCGATTACCAGCCTGAGTGCTCAGTGCGGGGCCAGGGTGTCCCACGTGCCAGCTGAGCTCTCTGTAGTGTGACCTGGCGAGTGGGTACATGCTCTGCACGCCCAGTGAGCTCTCTCGCCAGGTAGTGCACCTGGCAGGTGGGTATGATCCTGCACAAATGTGCACGAGTGTGTGCCAGAGCCCTAGCTGAGCTTGCCAAGGGAGGAGGGTGCACGTGAGCAGTGGTGAAAGGCTTGGTCCTGCCTCAGCGCAGGGAGGCTCCATTCGATGACCTCTCCAGTCCCTTCGGTGACTCTAGGGTTCCAGTGCCTCTGTCTCAGCCCCGCCTTTGCCCCCATGACACCCCCACAAACCCAGCGGGGGCACCCTGGGGTTCAGCACCAGAGAGGGAGAGCGGGGAGGAGGGCCATCCAGAGGGCAGGTGAACAGGGCTGCTATTCTGAGCTGCCAAAGCTACAATCCTAACCAGCAGCCAGGCAATTGATTCCCAAGCGCGGCCAGAATCCCCCACCGTCCTCCTCACGCCCATGGGAACTGCAGCCCCTCCCCCTGGGCACAAACTGGACAGCCTGGCTGCGACCCACCAGCATCGCTCCCCGGGTGTCAGCTGAGCTCTGGGCTTGGCTTAGGGGATCCTGTTGCCCATCAGCCTGACCAGTGCAGGGCTGATTGTTGGCATCTTCCAGGGCTTTGCCGGCTCTCCCCCTCCCACCCTTTGGAGACTTTCATCCCAGGCCCAGGGGGACAAGCCTGGCTACTCTGCCCCCAGCCTGCTTGCCCTCCCCTGCCTCCATTAGCTCAGCCCACGCGCACGCTCTAGCATCTCCTCCAGCCGCTCCCCCTGGAGGCTGGCTGCCAGGAGCCCGTGCACACAGTTCCCTGGTGACGGTGCATGGGGTGAGGTGCTTGGGCGCACCCTCGGGGGGCAGAGATCCGTGACTACAGCTGTTCGGGTGGCGTGAGGCCAGCGAAAGACCCCAGGACAGGTGCTGCTGAGGGACACCGAGGTAAGAGCCTGGGGATCCAGCGTGGGGCCCACGGGGCAGGCTGGGAAGTTCGTCTGGCGGGCGCTGGAGACCCTACAGCCGAGGGCAGCTGCTGTGAAAGAGCCAAGGGCAAGATGTCAAGTGTGGGGCAAAATGAGGGGGAGACGTGCCCCCTGGACACAAGGCCAGGGAACGTGACCGGAGCCTGCCCGCCAGAGCCCACCGCAGGAAGGGCTGGACTGAAAGACGGGGAAAGGGTCCTATTTTACCGGCTTGTCAATAAAGGACTCTCTTGGGGGTGGGGGGGCGTCGGAGTTTGCCCAGTGGATTATACAGATATGATTTACCAATTTTATTGGCATACCCTATCTATCTATCTACCTCTCCCCAGCTACCCTGCAATCTGTCTATCCATCCATCCATCCCTACATACACCCCATCAGCTTTATATCTCCATCCACCCCCTCTATCTATCTATCCATCCCCAGACACCCCCTCTATCTATCTACCTCTCCTCACCTACCCTGCAATCTGTCTATCCATCCATCCATCCACCCCTACATACCCCCATCAGCTTTATATCTATCTATCCCCATCCATCCCATCCATCTATCTCTCTCTCTCTCTATCTATCCACAAACCCTCTATCTATCTATCTATCTCCATACACCCCCTCTATCTATCTATCTATCTATCTATCTACCAACCTACCTACCTTCATTTTCCCTGCTCCGGGTTGGTGTCTGGGTTGCGATCCATGCAGTGCAGCATGTCCAGTGAATTCTCAATGGCACGTAAGTGCTGGGGGGTCCTTTCCGGCAGGGGGTCATGCTCCAGTCTGGGGTTCAGCTAAAGCGTTTTGCTGACGTGAGGGGTTCTCCGCTGTAACACGCTGGCAACTTCTGGCTTGTTCATTTCCCTGCATTTTGGAGGCAGGACAAGACCCTGAAGGGTGAATCCCTAACAGCTTCAGAGGCCAAATATCCCCCCACCCAACCCCCTGGACAAAGCAGCCTGCAAACAGACAGACAGACAGAGTCCCAGGGAGGTGAGTGCAGACATGCTTCTTGCGGCCGGCCCTAGGATCTGAACCCAGCAGCATCTGCACAGTTAAATACCCAACTCCCAAGTGCCCCCAGGACAGAAGCAGGCTGAGCAGGGGCCACAGGCTGGCACCTGGGGACAAGCTGGGACTGGCAGCTGCTTCCTCCCCTTCCTTGTTCAGCTGGGTCCCTGCTGAGTCAAGGGCACACGGACCCCGAGGACAGGATACATCTGTCCAGGAGCAGCAGCAGCAGCGCTGGTCAGCAGGCCAAGTGCACCACTGGAGGGGGTCGCCCCGTACCCCAGTGCCAGACCCCCAAGGGCTCAGCAGCCCAAGGGCAGCTCCTCAGTCAGTGCTGGTGTAGCGGGCACAAGACATGCCAAAGAAGAGCTTAGAGCTCGCTGAGAGGGGCTGAAATAACCTCGAGCCACCAGTGCTGGGCCTGGAGCCCCCCCGTCCTAGGGAGCCTGGGGGAAAAGGATGTGGGCTGATCTGTCAACTGTTTCCCCGCATCCGGTTCTTAAATTCTGCCAGGGCACTGAGGTCTGGGGCTGTGGCATCTGGGGAGCTCGGACAAACAGTAGCGCAGCCGGTTTTGAGAATCTGAAGGGGGTGGTTACACTTTTGCTCCTCACACGGTGTCTAATACACACGCAGGGCAGGGGCGAAGGGTCCGGTATGCACAGAGCTGGCTAATAGGGATTAGCGTGGGTGACTGCGTGGATAAAGCCCTGGGCTGGGACTCAGGAGATCTGGGTTAAATTCATGGCTCTGCATAGGTTCCTTTGGGCAGGCAAGTGCACCTCCCTGGGCCTCAGTTTTCTATCTGTAAAATGGGCAGAATGCCCCTCACTTCACCCGCCTTCTGTCTGTTTGGACTGGGAGCAACTTGGGGCAGGAACTGTCTCTTACTCTGTTGCTGTGCAGCACCTGGCACAGTGGGGCCCTGCTCTCAGTTGGGGCCCACAGGGTGCTACCATTATCCAAACAGGAACATGAGGCTACCACATGCTGGGACCTGGGGCTGGATTCAATAAGATTCACGCATTAAGGTCGCCCCGTGGTATCCCCCGTCCTTCCAGCCTCCCCCATTCTGCAAAATCTCGGAAAACCAGGAACCACAGAGTGAAGAAATGGATCCAGCAACCTTCCCTCTGCCCTCTGCGAGCTAGCAAGAGCCACTGGGACTCAGCTGCATGCTCTCCGGCGGCAGGCACTCTGTGGGCAGCTACCTTGAATGGTAGAGCTCAGCAGAGCTGTGGCTGTGCTATAGGGCAAACTGGGGGGGCCCTGCATGGGGGTGCAGGGGTCTGAGCACCTGCCCTGAACCCTGTGCATGTGATGGAAGGAAACAGGTGCCCGGGTACTCTATGGGATGCCGTTTGGCTCATTTCAGCACAGCGTGGGTCACTAGTGCACCCCTGGGGCTGGCCAGCCAGACGTGCCACAGGTGTGTGGGTCTTGTGCTGGGTAAGTGTCACGGAGTCCCCGGGCGATGCTCTGGAACTGCTCCCCACAAAGCCAGTCAGGACTTTGGGGGCCTCCTCTCCCTCGGAGCAGACTTGTTCAGGGCAAGAAGCTCACACGACTTCACCTCCTGGGTCTCTCCTTGGAGCATTCAGCATCCTCTGCCCCTCCGTGCGCTTCCCACAGCGAGCCCACCCAGGCTGGGTCCTGGGAAGCCACAGGGTTCTGCACCCCACTTTGCAGTCAGACATGACTCTCAGCCAGCAAAACAGAGGTTTATTCGATGACAGGAACAGAGTCTAAAACAGAGCTTGTAGATACAGCGAACCAGACCCTCGGCGGGTCCATTCTGGGGGGCAGTGAGCCAGACCCCTAGGTCTGCACTTCACTCCTTATCCCCAGGTAGCTCCAGACTAACCAACCCCTCCAGCCCCTCCTCTCTGCTCAGCTCCTTTCCCGGGCCAGGAGGTCACCTGATCCCTTTGTCTCCAACACCTTCAGTTGGCACCTTTGCAGAGGAGGGGCCCAGGCCATCAGTTGCTAGGAGACAGAGTGCCAGGCATTAGGTGCACTGGCCCTTTGCTGTAGCTGCCAGATACTTATCCCACCAAGATACTGCCTAGGGGACACTGAGGCACCAACACAGTATTCAGAGCAAACATTAGGAACAGTCCCAGTTCGTCACATCTCTCCCCCCTTCGAGACCGAACTGAGCCAGGTCACTCCAGCCAGTGACCTGGGGAAGTTCGAACCCACCACAACGTTCCCATGGATGCCCCAGCATCTCTCCAATTCCTTGGTGTGAGTTACACCAGGCCCTCCAGTTTTTGTGCCCTCTCTTGGCTTGAGTGTGCTTGATGGCACTCGCAGGCCGCATGTGGGAAGGTTTATGCGGCCTGTACCCTTTTGCACCCCAATACTCCTGGGGTTTTAAACTGGGACAGGGTCTTCTCCCAGCACTCTGGGCTGCAATTCGGGCTCTCTTGGTTAAGAGCCCCCATCTTGGCCTTGGCCAGCTCTGGGCTTGGGCAGCCACTCCCCACCTTGTGGCCCAGATACAACCCTCTGCCATCCCCATCTTATACTTTCCAACTTTTACCATCAGTCCCACCTCCTTGAGGCAGCCCAGCCCCCTCTTCACCTGGGACACCTGTTCCTCCAGGGTCTGGCTAAAGATGCACAAGTATCAGCTTATCAGTGTCTGCCAGGGCCAAGTTCTCCATCCCCTCTGCTGGTCTAGAATCTCCCCAGGCCTAGGCATGGGGCCGGCATTGGACACTGTGATGGCTTTAAGCTTCTGATAGCCCCCATAAACGAGACCATCCTGTCTCCTTGGGGATCAGCCCCACGGATGAGGCCCATGGGCTGTAAAACGGCTGGATCCCATCTAAACGCCAGCATGTCCCTGACCTCTCTCTCCAGGATCTGGGTTGCTTTCCCAGTGACTCTGAAATGGGGAACACCTGATGGGGAGATTGGCTCCCACCTCAGGGAAGAGATCCACCAGGGGGTCTTTCCCCTTCTCCTCCCAATCCTCCCCTTTCCAGTCCAGGGGTCCCCTCACTCTCCTCCATCCAGCAGCTTGAGAGGGAAGAACCCTGTGGATTCCTGGGGCACCACCAGCTGCCTCCTGATTCCCTCAGTTCTACTTCCTCTTGGGGAGTCCATTCCCGGGACAGGAATCCCTTCCCCACAGGACTCTGTCCCTGCAGCCTTTCCCCAAGGGGGTTTGCGCGCTGTTACCAGCAAGTTCCCTCAGCTTCTCCAAGGAGGGATCTCTCTACAGCTCGGTCTGGGATTCAGCTGCTGGGGCAGGGAGTGGGACCTGCTCCCTCTCACTGGCTGGGCCTGGGGTCACAGCCTCCCTGAGCCTTGTCCCTGGTAGCTCCCTCCCTGCTGTATAATCATTTCCCAGCAGCACGTCTGGACCAGGCAAAACCTGGTTGGCAGCTGACCTGCCTGCCTGGGTGTCCCCCACTCAGCTGGGGTCTCAGCCCCCCCGTGCTCAGCGCTGCCCTGGCTGTCCCAGTGGGGGCAGGCAGCGAGCTCTCTGCTCTGGTTTCAGCATCAGAGCCAGCGTGAGCCCCCTCTCTGGTGTGCAGGGGGCGGGAGCATCTCTCCCTCCCCTCAGTCTGCCAGGGGGCTGGTTACAGGTAGGCAGGTATCCTGAGTCCAGCAGCCCCTCCCCGCTGCCAGCAAGGTCATTTGCATTTTCACTGACCATTTCCATCCCAGCCAATTGGTTCCCTGGATTTAAATTCAAACCCTCGGCAGTTACAGGAGCAGGGCCTGGATCCTGTCCCAAAGGGAGACAGTCACCCCCCAACAGGGCCTCCCAGCCGATATCCTGGAGAACCCCAATGACCAGCCAGTCCGACCCCTCCTGCGCGTCTGCACAGGGATCCGGGCCATAGGCAGGGCGAGGGGCTTCACCCCAGGGACCTTCACCAGGTCCCACAGTTCCCTCAGCATCTGCGGCTGCACGACCACAGTTCCCTCTGTCCCAGGGCCTCGCCCTGCAGGCGTGTTTCCCCACTGACCCCTGGGCAGCCCCCTATGTCTGCAGACTCCACTCCACTCCATCACCAGTCCGTGCTGCTGCTGCTTCTCCTGCAGCTTTTCCACAGCCTCTTGCTCTCTCTCATGGTCCTCTTCGCTCTCTCAGGCTCTGCTCCAATCCCATCCATCTCCGATCCCTGATGGGGAACCAATCGTGAAGATCCTTGTCTGGTTGGGGACCAGACTCTCAGGAGTGCCTGGCTGCTGCTCCAGCTGCTCCCAGATCCTCTTGTAGCCCCATCTGGGTCAGGAATCTGCTCCTCAGAGCGGTCCTCCTCCTCCAACTGCACGGTTAACTGTGCTTGATGAACTTCCCCATGCGTAACTCTCTCTTTGTGCACAGGATCACAATGTCCTTTCTTAAGGAGATGATGATAGGCCATCACTTCACCGTTCCCAACAGTGGCTCTGGACTCACAGGCCTGTGTGCTCGTGGCTCCCCCATGGTTTCCAGGAAGAACCCCGTTGTGTGCCAGCCCTTCTCGTGATCACCACCTCTTTGCCAGGGTCGAGCTGCAGACTCCTCTGCCCCCGGACACTGCTCCTGCAATCCCCAGGGAACCCTGCTAACTACTGCAAATCCTTCTCTCTCCCAGGGTCGAGCGGCAGAAGCTCCTCCGCCCCTGAGACTGCTCACTGCAGTCCTTAGGGGGACCCTGTTACTCCAACAGTCCTTCTCGCTGGTCACACACTTCCAGAGGTTAACTGCCACCCTGAAACCGTTCTCTCTCCGCTTCAGCACGCCTGGGTCCTCCATTATCCCTCCTTTGTTTTTACTGCTCCCCAGTCACTTACTGCAGGAAGCGCCATCCACGGCGGTGCAGTATCTCCTCCGCTGCCACCAGTTGTCACGGAGTCCCGGGCGATGCTCTGGAAACTGCTCCCCACATAAGCCAGTCAGGACTTTGGGGCCTCCTCTCCCTCGGAGCAGACTTGTTCAGGGCAAGAAGCTCACACGACTTCACCTCCTGGGTCTCTCCTTGAGCATTCAGCATCCTCTGCCCTCCGTGCGCTTCCCACAGCGAGCCCACCCAGGCTGGTCCTGGGGAAGCCACAGGGTTCTGCACCCCCACTTTTGCAGTCAGACATGACTCTCAGCCAGCAAACAGAGGTTTATTCGATGACAGAACAGAGTCTAAAAACAGAGCTTGTAGATACAGCGAACCAGACCCCTCGGCCGGGTCCATTCTGGGGGGCAGTGAGCCAGACCCCTAGGTCTGCACTTCACTCCTTATCCCCAGTAGCTCCAGACTAACCAACCCCTCCAGCCCCTCCTCTCTGCTCCGCTCCTTTCCCGGGCCAGGAGGTCACCTGATCCCTTTGTCTCCAACACCTGCAGTGGGCACCTTTGCAGAGGAGGGGCCCAGGCCATCAGTTGCTAGGATACAGAGTGCCAGGCATTAGGTGGCACTGGCCCTTTGCTCTGCCAGATACTTAAGAACTGCCTAGGGGACACTGAGGCACCAACACAGTATTCAGAGCAAACATTAGGAACAGTCCCAGTTCGTCACAGTAAGCCAAAGGCATTGTGAAGGGGTTGTGAAATCCCCAGGTGTGGGGTGATTTCTGGGGCGTGGCTGTGCAGAGATCCCACGGGCAGTGCAGCTCACCTGAACTTCGCAAAACACGTGAAGAGAAGGCGCTAGGCTCCATTTCAGACTGGCCATGCGCCCTGTTCCTGGCACTATCAGCAAAGGCTGAGCACGGGGTCATCCTGTGGGCGTTTTGGGGCATCGCTCGAAGAGGGCAGAGGGCGGATTATCTGGGCACAGGCCGTAGCGCTGTATGTCCTGGGGTGAGAGGGCTGAGTTTTGCTGAACTCAGCTTTCGGGAAGGACACCAGATTCTGCCGGTAGGGTGACCAGATGTTCTGATTTTATAGCGACAGTCCCAATTTTTGGGTCTTTTTCTTATATAGGTTCCTATTACCCTCCACCCCCGTCCTGATTTTTCACACTTGCTGTCTGGTCACCCTACCCGCCGGGCACCCTTAACTTTGTGCTACTAGACTTCCCTACAGTGAGAACAAAGGGAGGTGCATAGCGGGGGTGGGGGGGGGTGACCCAGCCAGCCAATCCGAAAGCACCTCACCTTGATTATAGTAATGACAGATACTTACCTGTCCCTTACCCCAGGGCTACCTTCTGATTGGCTTAGAAAATCCCCTGTTTCAGCCAATTGCAAAAGTGTCGTGGTTTTGTGAATAAACTGGGCCCACCAGGGCTCAGTCGAGGCCTTGCACCTGGGGAGCCAGCCATCAATCTGAGCTGCTACGAGGCAGGGCCCGATCTGCCTTCCCACGCCCTGCACCTTGCAAGCCCTGACCATTTGTAACTCAAGTGACTAACAGCAATGCTGGCACTGACCCATGGGCCGGGCCCTGGTGTCTTCCAGTCGGGGTCGCGATAAGCCACCTCGCTCTGTGCTGGCGCCGCCTCAAATCGCCCACTGCAAATACTCCTGGCCCGCGAAATGAGGCTGAAAATAACCACAGGCTGTTGTTGCATCTGCATGGCTGGAGCGTCCCTGGCGTCACAGAGCGGGAATGCACTGAGCACTGGGCGGGGACATTAAAGATGTGGTAGCTGCATCCCCAGCACACAAGGTTTGATCCAGTAACAGGGTTGAGCAGATAAACTGCTGCGCGAGCTCTCTGCTAACAGAGTGTTCGCCTGCCTGGGCGCTTCACCCCAGCCTTCCCAGAGAGGGGAAGTACGACAGGGAGGGGGAGAAGCCCAAGATCACCCAGGGTTGGACCTGGGCAATCAGCCCATTACTCCAGAAAGGAACCTTTGGGACTGGGGACCTGTAGGTTCTGCAAAGCTTCACTGGCAGTGGCTAGCATCACTGCAACACTTGACTGGCAGTGGCTAGCATCACTGCAATGCTTCACTGCAAAGCATCACTGGCAGTGGCTAGCATCACTGCAATGCTTCACTGCAAAGCTTCACTGGCAGTGGCTAGCATCACTGCAAAGCTTTACTGGCAGTGGCTAGCATCACTGCAATGCTTCACTGCAAAGCTTCACTGGCAGTGGCTAGCATCACTGCAAAGCATCACTGGCAGTGGCTAGCATCACTGCAATGCTTCACTGCAAAGCTTCACTGGCAGTGGCTAGCATCACTGCAAAGCATCACTGGCAGTGGCTAGCTTGGGAAATGTCCACTTTGTAATAAGCTGTGTGCAGCTAATGAATTGTGCATTTGGCGCCTACACATGGGTGCTCACACGTGCTCGTATAACTCCTCTACTCCAGTCCTGAGACATCAGGTGTGCTTGGCCGTGTGAGGTGCATGGCTGGGGCCTGGCCCATGCCCCACACTGGCATTGGCCTGGAGCAGGGTTTGAGCCCAGCGCGCTGGCACTTAGCAGAGGCAGTTGGGAAGCCTGCAGCCTGTTCTGATGCCCTTGACTTTCTCCCACCAGCTGCCGATGGTGAAGGATGATGCTCCTGCTGCCCAACAGCACAGACGGGGCCCGGGTGAGCGATGCCGAGCCGCTGGAGTGGGTGGAGTGGTCGCCCTGCGTGGAGGGGATCATCCCTGTAATTTACTACAGCGTCCTGCTGGGCCTGGGGCTGCCAGGTAAGGCTGGGACAGGGGAGGCAGGGTTCCCTTGCCCCACCGGGCCAGGTGCTGCTCCAGGGCCAGGGATTCAGGGCTGCCCAAGACACAGCCGCCACCTTACCCCCGGGGGAAGGACATGATTGGCTGTGGTGCGTTTCACCGGGAGGTTGTGTAACCCAGGAGATTCACAGAAAGGCCAGGCAGAGAGGGTACCTCCGCCCTGCTGATGGCACCAGTTACGCTGGGGGCCTTCCCTGGAGCTAGCTGGGCTGCATCCTGGGTGGCTTGGGCCCCCTGATCTCAGTGGGGGGTTGTGCCGCATCTAATGCTTCGTGCCGACCTTGTGCGTCTGGATCAGGCTGGGGCAGAGACGAGCGATGGGCCGGGGCAGTACAGGGGTCTGGGCAGCCCGAGCGAGGGATGCCCACAATCTGGAGCATGGAGGAGAGGAGGGTGCTGCGACTGAGGACGTGAGGCTGTCTGGGCTCCCCAGGGGCCCCTGCACCGAGGCTGATGGGTTGGCATTGAGAATTGTGCCTCATTTGGGGCATAGCCAGAGAGGATGCTGGGTGTGGGCATCACATCCTGCTCTCGCTCAGAGGGGCTGAACTTCTGTGAGAGGCACAAGGCCACAGGCCTGTACCCGAGGGCACAGGTGTACCTGGGACGGAGAGCAGACACAGGTGCCTTAGCTTGCCATTTTCATCCCTGCATTTGGCCTGTCCCAGCACCCTTCGGTGGCCAGCTGAGCCATGACTCCCCACTGCACCCGAAAGGCTAGTTCTGCCTGAGCGGGGTGGAAGCTCGGATGTTTTTGCAAACCAAGATGTCGGGTCAGGGCAATCGAAACCTGATCATTTGCAATATTTTGTTTCCTTTTCAACCTGTAGCATTTTTTAACCTTTTTTAAAGGACCAATTCTCTCCAATTTTCCAATACAAAAATGAAACTTGCTTTAGAAAATGTTGGAGAGGAGCCTTGGGACACCTCAGAGTCTTTATAAAAACATTCGCCTCCAGTGATGGTGGGACACACACACACACATACCCAGACAGCTCCGTTGTGATGAATAGACATTTTGCTAATGAAAAAAATGTTTCCTTGGAAAACTCTTGCCCAGCTCTCATGAGTGCGTCTAGGGCCTGGTGAGGGGAGTATTTCAGGGTAACATTGGGCCCCTTTCCCTGGCCCCATAGACCCACCCAGAGTGTGCAGAGCCAGGAGAGGCACAGGGCTGGTAGCTGAGGCTGCTCCTCATTTGTCTGTGCCTCCTCAGTGGTGAGCTGGGATCGCAAGGTCTGTGTGGTGATCACATCCTCAGGCCACCTCAGGGTCACTCGCAGCCTTGTAGGTTTCTGTTAGCACCTGCTGGGTGAATTCAGAGCTTGCTGGGTGGAGGAGCTGATGGGGCCAGGCAGAATGTTGGAAAGGCCCATGCTGCAAACTCCCCTCCGTCCTGCACCCGGAGCGCCAATGCCAGTCACTGATGGCATCCACAGCAGCTCCCTGGGCCTCCCCAGCACACCCGCACGTAAGCGTCGTCACAGGCACACGGGGGCTGCAGGCCTGGGCGCACGCCAGCCCCCGGGGAAGGAGGGAGCCCTGATGCTGTCAGGCAGGAGCCGGCTGTTCTGCTGACCCTTGCCTAGCACTCAGGAGAGCAGCGAGCACACACAGCGGGAGGCGGCTGGCATCTCCAGGGCAGCTTGGGAGGTTCTGGGTCAGAGTCAGTCTCTGGAACTGCCTATCACTGAGCCTCTGAGCAGAGATCAGCTTAACTGATCCCCAGAGGGGCAGGCGCAGGCAGCTCTCACCCCAGCTCCTAGGCAATACCTGGGGCTTGGGCTGACAGGAGGCCCCAAGAGCCCCCCAAAGAGCCACTCCAGGGCCTGTTAACACAGGGCCACCCCAGGCAGATCTCGGGAAGAGAGGGATCCAGGGCCCTAAATCTGCAGGGCTACATCCCAGCAAGCCAGTGGCTCCTCTCGACCTGCCGGGCTAGGGCCTGGAGTGTGAATTTAGATGGAATATTCAGGCCCAAAGAGTCGGTGTTAACATGACCCAGTCACTGTCCAGCATTAAACAGTGCCAGTCTGGGGGCTGGTACCCGGAACCCTGAGCCCATTTAGCACCATGGCAAACACACCATTCAACAGCCTTTTCGCCTGGTCGTAACGGTACAGAAAACCATTGAGAGCCTTTGGAATATAACGGGTTGAGTAAAGCCTTCAGGCTGACAGCAGCCCTTGTTCCCGTTCCCTTTCGCTGGAGAGAGGTTTTACAAAGCCCCCCTTGTCTGACTGGCTCTTAGACGGTGTTGAGACGGTGATAACGGTCTTTGGGGAAAGGGATAGCTTTAGTGGAGGGGGGCTGGAGCTGGCGCTGCTGTTAAAGTCCCATCTCATTTCCTAGAGGACAAAGCAAGACAAAGACCCACAAAAGGGGAGAGAGAAGAACAGCGATGAGAGAAAATGCAGCTTCAGTCTCTGCTGTTAACTCTCACTTGCATCCTCGCTGCTGGGAAACCCCAGGCCCAGCCCACGATCTGATCAGCCACCCTGAGACCTGACAAACTTGTACCAGCAACAGGCTGTTTAGGACCTTGCATTTCGCTGCCTTTCTGGTCACAGGCTCGCAGCACTGTTGCAAAATACACTGTCTGGCTGGCTAAGCCAGACATCTCAGGCAGAAGGAAAAAGGAGAGAGAGGGGAAGGGAAGAGATCAGATGGAAGGAACAGAACCAGGGGAGAGGGGGAGACGCGGGATAGCTCAAGGAGTGGGAGTTGTGGCCTGTGTGGACTAAGTCCGTCTGTCTGTCTCCCCTTTGCACCTTTGCACAGCAACGTTTGTTCTCCTAGGTTCTGGTGCCGTGAACCTTCACTCTCCGTGCACAGCTGAGCTTGCAATTACAGCAGGCTGCCAGGAGGGGGCACCGTGCGGGCGGCCCCCGAAGCTTGGCTAATTTCTGCCTGGCTTGCTTTGCCCAAAGGGCCGTCCAGCCTGGGTGAGCAGAGGCCCAGTTGCTGCGGCATCTGCATCTCTCAGGCTGACCCAGCAAATGCGCCCTGCTCCGTGGTATTTACAGCTGCCCAGCCCAGCCTCCATCCCCAGGTGCAGCTTGCCCCTGGCCCATTCCCAGCGCCTGGCACTTTGATTTCAACCCAAGACGCCCCCCATAGCAGTCCAGGGGCTGGCAGTCTCCCCGGCCCCAGCCTTGAATGTCGATATTGAGAGGAGAGGATGCTGGTTCCTCTCTCCAGCTCAGTGCTGGGTTGCCTTGCAAGCAGTAACTTCACAGGCAGCATCTCCCTGCAGATTCTGAGATGGGGTGGCAGATGCTCAGGTTACCCCATATGCTGCCTGGAGCCATGCTTTGCTATAGGAGCACACTCATCCCCAGATCCGGCCGAACTCAGACCTTCCCTCTGGGCTGGGCAAACGCCTTCAACTTCTCGCTGTGATTTGTCCCTGTTCCAGTTAACAGCCTGACGGCCATCGCCCTGTCCCGCCTGGCTGCCAGGACAAAGAAATCATCCTACTGGTACCTGCTAGCCCTGACCGCCTCCGACATCCTCACCCAGGTCATCATTGTCTTCATGGGCTTCATCCTGCAGATGGCCATCCTGGCCCGCGAGGTGCCCCATGCCTTCATCCACACCGTCAACGTGCTGCAGTTTGCAGCCAACCATGCCTCCATCTGGGTGACCGTGCTGCTGACGGCTGACCGCTATGTGGCGCTGTGCCACCCGCTGCGCTACCGCATGCTCTCCTACCCCGAGCGCACCCGGAAGATCATCGCCGCCGTCTTCGGCACGGCGCTGGCCACCGGGATCCCCTTCTACTGGTGGCTGGACATCTGGCACGACTCCCAACCACCCACCACCGTGGACAAGGTCCTCAAGTGGGTTCACTGCTTCACCATGTACTTCATCCCCTGCAGCATCTTCCTGGCCACGAACTCCGTCATCATCTGTAAGCTCAAGTGGGGGAAGCGGGTGGACGGGCATCGCCGGCGCGTGGGCAAGACCATTACCATGCTGATGGCCGTCACAGCCATCTTCACTGTGCTGTGGGCGCCCCGGACATTCGTTATCCTCTTCCACCTCTACGTGGGCTCCACCAACAAGGACCGGAGGTTGCACGTGGCGCTGAACCTGGCCAACATGATTGCCATGCTCAACACCACTGTCAACTTCTTCTTCTACTGCTTCGTCAGCAAGACCTTCCGCCGCACGGCTGGCGAGGTGATCCGCTCCTGCAGTCCCTTCTGCACACCCACGTACGGGGGCTTTCTGCACTCAGCTCTGAAACCGCTGGGGCTGCTGGAGAATGTGTCCCTTTAGGGCAACAGAGTCGGTGTGGTCCTGCTCTCGAAAGGTTCCCAGTCACGGGAATGTGCAGCTCAGCTACCCCATTCCCACGTGTCCCCGCGGATCCCGGCATCTGAGGGGCTTGGGCTGAGGGCGAGATGGAACGTGCAGCAGCCAGGGCAAGGTGGTGGGTTTCAGTGTACTGGCTGGATAGGAGGCAGCTGGCACTAGCTGGTATGGGCAAGATGCCAGCTGGTACAGTGGCCCCAACAGAGCAGGAATCCTCAGACCTGGTGGCCTGACTTGAGGCATCTGTGATTGCTGTGAACTCATGTTCTGACTGCGGAAGGGAACCAGGCCGGCCCGATCCTGAGCCCATGACACCGTACAGAGCAAATGCCAGGCCTAGTGCTCTAGGCTGCTCCACCCAGTGCCGCTCTCCCACGAGGACCATCTGGGCCCTCAGCAAGGGTCAGGTTGTGGGGAGGCCTGTTTTAATGCCTGGGCCCAGAGCAAGGAGACACAGTGGTGTCTGGGGATGCTGCAGAGGGTGCTAAGCCCTTAGCATCCCACCACGTATCCCAGGGACGTTTGATTGTCGGGTGGGGAAGCCGAGATGGTGTGGAACTAAAGGACATGCCCACAGTTACCTGGCAAGGCTGTGACCCAGACGGGAATGGAACCCAGGAACCTTGACCACTAGGTCAGACTGCTCGCCCGGCCATTTGAAGCTTCTGGCCCCCCGAGATGCCAGTTCAGTCAGGTCGGAGCATTTAATCTCTTGCTGCGTCAGTGTCCATCACTCCTGAAGCAAAGGGCTGTGCACGTGGTGCTCTGCCTGCGGGACGCTGGTGTTGCTGGATGTTCTGGGGTCCTGGGACCAGCTGAGCTACTGGGTTCCTGCGGCTGAAAATGTCTGTGATGCCACGTGAGCTCCACCCCGTATCAAAGCTTCCGCCGGGGAAGCTGGGTACTAGCACCAGCCACAGCAGCTGGGCACCAAGGGTGAGCCGGGAGCGCTGGGCACAGTTGGTGCTGGTGGGGCCGTGGCGAGGGCCCTGCCTCACACTGCCAGTGCAAGTCCAATAAACGTCCAGGTCATGATCAAAATTCTCGCTTTGGAGCTCATTTTTCCCAGAGCGAACCTGGCGCCATGTCCTGGGGGGCCTGGCCTCCCTCCCACTCCAGGCTGTATAGAACCAGCCCAAAGGGGTCTGCAATGCACAGGCTTGGCTCCATGACGCAGCCTCATCCGGCTGCCCCAGTGCCCACGAGGGACCCTATAATAAAGCACAGGCCCAAAGACCCTACAATAACATACCACCACATACAGCCCTGAGTGCCCCTACAGTAACCCACCAGGCACAGCCCTGGTGCTCACAAGTCACCCTGCGATAGGGGGACCAGACAGCAAGTGTGAAAAATCAGGACAGGGGGTGGGTGGTAATAGAAACCTATATAAGAAAAAGACCCAAAAATCGGACTGTCCCTATAAAATCGAGAAGTCTGGTCACCCTACCCTACGAGAACAAAATCCTCACTTCGAAGTTCCCCTTCAAGTGCTCTCCTATCCCATGGGGCCTGATACCAGTGATGGGGGGACAGTGAGGCATCGGCAGATCAGATGGGGGTAGAAGAGACTCATGGCTGGAACAGCCAGGGGGCTGCAGGTCAGGACTGAGGGGCGTCAGCAACGCAGTTTCAGGTTGGGGGGAACTAGGTTCCCCCAGAGTCTCCTTGGCCAGGGCCCAGCTTTCAGAGCTGCCTGCCCAGTACACTCTCCTGGCTCCTGGCAGAGCTGTTCCCCAGCCAGATCCCACAGACATTTCTGTTTCCTCCCTGCCCCCCAGAGCCCAGTGCCAGCAGGTGACCCCTCCTCTGCTCTGGGCTCCCCCTCTGCCATTTGCCTCAAGCCCCCTAGCCACCCTCCCAAAGCCTCTCCCAGCCCAACGCCCCCTCACTCCCCAGGACTTTTACACTAGCCCACTGCCAGCTGGGGAATCCAGGCCTGACTTTGCACACGTGGCTGCTCAGCCTGATCACACGGGCCTCGTCTAGGGGGCCGGGCGGGGGCTGAGGTCCCAGGCCAGAGGGGCTCCAGCTGGTCACCCCAGAGTCAGACACTAATGGAACGCGTGAAGGGCTGACCAAAGCTCGATTCATCTCCCGGCTGCCAGCAAAGGGCAGGGGACCCAGCAGCCCTGGCACAGCCAGATGAACCAGTTCTCCCAGCAAAGCGGGAGGTAGGGCAAGGCCTGACTGGCTCCTTGCAGGAATCCCCTCCTTCCCCCCACCCCTGCCTTGGAGCCGGGCCTGGATGAGTCATTTGTTCCTCCCTGTGTCACCCTCAGTGGCGCTCTGATCTCCCAGCCCAAACCCATCCCTTCCCCACCCCGCAGACCGGCCCTTTCATTGCCACCACTTGGGCATGGCAGATAAACAGCCACGCTCCACCCCAGAGGGTGCATGGCAGTGCTGGGCGCAGCACTCCCCTGGGCATAGTTTGGGATTGAACCATCAGGTGCCTTTATCATTCATTCCTCAGCGGGGCTTGGCAGCTGGGCCAATGGCCGGCAGGCTGGGGCAGGTTTCCTACGCTGAGTAACTGCCCCGTTGGCTTCCCTGGCACCTTCCAGAGGAGGCTCACCAAGCGCTTTCCACACGTGAATGAGTGGCGGGTACAAGCTGGCGACCCACTTGCCCCATGGTGAGTCTGGGGCAGAGGCAGGAGGGAGCCCAGGTGCCCTGGATCCACCTACAGGGCCTGATTTTCAGAAGAGCTCAGCATCCCGTGCACTGAGCTTGATGATCCAGCCCTGCCACCATAACTCCCCACCACTCACCTCCTGGAGGAGACGCCCTTGAGCCCAGCCCGGCCCTGCAGCCCTTACAAAGGGCCTTGTCTTTCCTGCCGGTTTGTCTCAGCAGGGAGGGCACTAGCAGCGGCTGGCTTGGCAGCCCCCACAGAAAGGCAGGAATCTGCTTTTTTATGGGAAAAGGGTGTTTTTCAAAGGCTCCTCACCCTGGGAAGAGGGAGGCCTGTAGCATTGCGGTGGGATGGAGGAGGAGCGGAGGGATGGGGTGTGTTACAGGGAGGGGGAAGGCAGGGGGGGAGCGGAGGGTGTATCTATATTTATCTGCACACCCAGCTGCAGCCCTCGCTGCCCCCCGCCCCCCAGCACTCTGCAACCAGCAGCTGCCGAGGTGAGGTGTGGACAGGAGGTGCCAGCACTCCTGCCGGCGTTTCATTAAGGCTTCAAGTGGCATGTGCCCCTCCAGCCCAGCCCTGGCACTGTGCCATCTCTGCGACTCCAGATGTCACCTTGGTGATGGGATGGCTGCGGGGAGTACTTGGCTGCCCGGCAAAGCTGAGCCAGCCTCTGCCAAGCTGCCAGCCATCGCCTCGTGAGCCCACGAGTACCACAGGGCCAGTGCTGCTTAGTCATTCCAGGCCCAAGCTGGGGCCCCCTGAATCCCAAATGGCCTGGGCTGGAGCTGCCCCTGCCTCTCTCCGCCTCCCAAAGCCAGGCTGGGCTCTGGCTTCGCTAGTGGCGATGGAGCCAGCCGAATTCCTGGGACAGGAGCGCACCACCGGCTGCTCCACCTGCACCGTGTGGAGCCTGATGTTGCCCTTTGAGACACCGTGGCCCAGTGGGTCAGGTGCTGGGCTGGGAGTTGAGAGACCTGGGGACTTGCTCGGCTCTCCTGGGTGACCGTGGGCAACTCCCATCCTCTCTCTGGGCCTCATTTCCTCTGTCCCTAAAGCCAAGCTGATGAGACGCCGGGTCCTAATGCGTTTGGAGACAGAAAGCTGCTCCCTAATCATCCTCCTTGTGTCCGTGGGAGGTGGGGCTGCAAAGACAGCGTGCTTCAGGTTTGGACCTAGACGGTCCCTGTCCCGAGAGCTGTAATCCCTCACTTGTTGCTCTGTGCCTCAGTTTCCCCTTCTGTGAAAGGGGGATAGATGCCTTCCCTGCAGCAAGGAGCTGGCTGTTGTGAAGGGCATTGATCCGCATGGACGGAATTCTGTACACGCCACGTGTGCTTATTGCTTTGATTTTTTCCCCCTGTATATTTAATCCAGAGGTGGATGCTAGCCCAGACCTGGTCTCTGCTGTGCCAGCATGAAGCCAGAGGAACACCGTGGATGCACCTATTGTAGGTATTTTTAGGCTCCCATCACAGCGGTATCTGGGCACCTGACCGTCTTTACTGTGTCTATCCTCACACATCGCTGGGTGCCAGGGCCCGTGCGGTTAGCCCTGTTTCACAGTGGCGGGGGACTGAGGCCGGAGCGGGGTCTATGCACTAGACCCTCCTCTCCTGCCATCGGAGGGTTACGCTGGAGTAAGTGTGGGAGCGGGGCACTGTTCCTTGGTGCCAGTGCAGGGTTCCTGTCTCAGAGCTGAGCCCGGGCTGGCCTTTGGCAGGGGGAGTGTAGCTGAAGGAGTCTTGCCCTGGCCCCTCTGGGCTGTGACTGGGTGGGAGGGAATCAGGAACGGCTGCGTTTTGGTCTGTACAGAGCAGCTCACCTGCCCCCCCCCCCTCCTCGTGGGCTCGCTCAGCCATGCAGCGCAGCAGGATTGTCTGCCCCACTTTCCTATCCTAAGTCGTCTTTAAG
The DNA here is from genome assembly GCF_003597395.2 of Chelonoidis abingdonii. Lineage (NCBI taxonomy): Eukaryota > Metazoa > Chordata > Testudines > Testudinidae > Chelonoidis > Chelonoidis abingdonii. The sequence continues at coordinate 29,844,899 of NC_133781.1, forward strand.
ATCCTTAGCGTAATCCCGTCGAGTAATTCCCAAAGCCAGACCGTGCTTCCCACGCTAAGCCTGCATCAACCATGCGGCTCAGCACCCTGGGAATCCCGCTTGCACATAGGGCTGCCGCGAGCCGCCACACCCCATGGGGCCAGCCGTGGATGAAACCCAGATGCACAAGGCAATGCCTGCTTTCATCAGAAACCCTGGGCATATGCAGTATGGCGTGCCCGGGGCAGAGGGGACCTGCTGATCCACCTAACCCAGTCCTGGGCAGGCTCCACTCAGCCTCACAGCCATCAGTGTAACAGGTCCGTAGTCTCCTTCCAGGGCTTTGTGTGCCATCCGCTCGCCTCTCAGGCTGCCCTGGCCCACAGGAGGCTACCAGAGGCAGGGGTTGGCTGTGCACCCATCAGAGACAAGGGCTTCTCAGCCCACACACTGACTTCAGAGGGGCTGCTCCAGATTCAGGGCCGGCACAACCCATTAGGCGACCTAGGCGGTCGCCTAGGGCACTAACATTTGCGGGGCGGTGACTGCAGCGGCCAGATATTTGGCTGCCCCAGTCATCGGTGGTATTTTGGGGGCAGGACCTTCCACCGCCTAGGGCGCAAAAAAAGCTGGCAACACTCCTGTCCGGATTTGCACCGGTGACAGCAGCATCTGACCCAGCGACCTTCCCGCTCTGCCCTGCGGACCCAAGTCCTTCCTATCCCCCAGGGCAGGTGGAGCGCAGCCGGATATCAGGCAAAGCTGCCCCCAGCAATGTGCCTCGAACTCAGCCTTGCTCTGGGGTCAGGCAGGGAGTTCAGAGGGTAGGTGGGTGTGGGTATATGGCCGTACCATGGTGCTGAGGACACTTGTCTGCTAGGAACCCAGCCAAGAAGCAATCAGCCCACTGTAGCTAGGCCCATCGGCCGTCGGCCATGGCTCCGTCGTCCAGCAGGCACTCTCCGACTGGGTAGCACAGGGCCTTGGCATAAACGGCTGCCAGGATCCCCTCACCGGCTGCTCACGGCACATCAATCCAGTCTGGGTACAGGGGCTTTGGCTTTTGCCCTGCTGCTGGCACCCCTGGGTGAAACACTGAGCTGAAGCCAACGGTGCGATGCTGCTTTGCACTGTCCCTTGTTCACGCTCATATCACTGGCGGGTGGAATGCCCTGGACTGAACCAGTGATATTTGGCAGGTGATCAGCCCATTAATTTTGGCATTTGAGGGACATTTGTGAAGAGATTAGCTCGCTATTAAACGCTGGGAGGAGGTGCCTGCCCGCTGCCTGCTCAAAGTAACTGCATCTCATAAACATTTCCAGAGGATTTACTAGCGCTGTGTCCAGTTCTGTGCTGCACCAGGCCTGGGCAGGCCAGGGGGGTCATGTGTGCAGGTCGAGGTGCTGGTGAAGGGGTGGGCAGGTGCATCTTTATGAATACAGCTGCTGTAGTGATAAGCCAACAAGCTGCAACTGGCAATGGAGAGTCTGGGGCACCTGCTATGGGGTGCTGTAGTGTGGGGGGAATAAGCGGGGGGCACTTCCCCGAGGGAAAGCAGCAAGAGCAATGGCTCGGGCCCTGACCTGGTGCTCATGAGACCTGGGGTCTACTTCTGACTCTGCCACCCCCCTGCTGGGTGACCTTGGCCATGTCACTTTTTCCCTGTTTTTTCACCCTTTGGTGTGTTTAGACTGTAAGCTCTTTGGTGCAGGAGCTGGTTCTCCTTCCATGCCTGTGCAGCGAGGCCCGGCTCTCGGTTGGGTGCTCCTATAGCACACTAATAACTCTGAATTTTGCCCAGTTCACCCTGTGGTGAAACCCCCCACCCCCCGTCCCCGCACCAACAGCCCCTTTCTTTTAGCAACTGTGTTTTGTTTTTGCAAGAGGAAAATGAAAATCTGCAAAGCTTGTGAGTTTCTACCGAGGGGCTGATTTCTGGACAAGCCCAGCTGAGACAGGAATGTGCCCACGAATCCACAATGTAAGCAATGGGCCACTCATCCTCCAAAGTAAAGAGTTATAACCTTCTCCTGAAGGTGAGTCTTTCTGCTTGCTTAAAACAAACAAAGGAATTGTTCTAATAACAATGGAGTTGTGACACAAGCCGATAAGAGCCAGGAAGTCTGAATATGCAGCTGATTTTCTATGCTAGATACAAACCGAAACCAGCATGACTAGAGAGGAAAGTTTAGCCTGCAAAGAAATCCAGCAACCAGTTTTGATTTAGCCGGGTGAGTCCTTTCTCTCTCCTTCTTAGCAGAGTGAAAGGAAAATCTTCCCTTAGTAGGGCCTGATCCTGCAGCCAGTTGCTCTCCTCAACCAAAGCCCACGGTGCTAGGCAATCGTTCCAATTTCTTTGCATCTCTTTGTGTGTTATCATTGCTGGTGATACAGCAAGTGTGAAAAATCGGGACAGGGTGGAGGGTAATAGGAGCCTATATAAGAAAAAGACCCAAAAATTGGGACTGTCCCTATAAAATTGGGACGTCTGGTCACCTAGCACCAACCAGCAGATGGCTGGGCTCAGCAGGGGGAATCAGGTGACAGTTTCTGCAGGACCTGTACAAATGGTGGCCTGCATGTTAGGAAGGTTGTGAATGGCCAGAGATGGGGTGTGAAGCCTCCCCTGCAATAGCAGCAGGGGAAAGGCCTGGAGGAGCCTAAACACGGTCTCTGAGCAGCAGCACCATGGATGGCTGAACCTCTGGCCGGTGGGTAGGAGCTGTTAGACTTTGGCTGCAGGTCGATCCCTCGGTGCACAGCTTGGCTTATTGCTCAAGAGCCATCTGTTCGCCCTGGCTGGCGAGTGGAGCCAGAGTGCCACCATGCACAGCCCTGAACAGAATTTACATGCTGGGGGGGCATCGGTGCCCGCAGGCCAAGTGTCAGGTGCAGGGCTGAGTCAGCCTCTGGCAAAATAAACCCAGGCTCTGGGCTGCAGAAGGAAACAGCCTTCAGGAAGCCACGTGTGGCGCTAGCCGGGGCCGGGGTGATGGGTCAGCACTTACGGCTGACAGGAGAGGGAAGCCGGCCCAGATAGTGCTGTTTGTTGTTGTTAGCCAAGGACAAAACCCTTCTGGGGCAGCAGCAGCAGCCAGATGGGGCGAAAGTCTCACTCAGCGCCAAGGGCAGCATAGGGCCACGGGAACAGGGGGGCAGCATCCTGGTGCCTAGCCCGGGGGAAGGGAGTTCAATCTGGGGGAAGAGATGCAGATACCCAGCTGCCTGCCACCCCTGGGCTGGCTCCCTAGGCCAGAACTGGACATGTGGGACCCCAGCAAGGTTATTTGGCAGGACGGACGGACTCCCTCCCTCTCCCCACAAATCCTCTCAGTCTTCTCTTCCCCCCTAACCCCCCCAATCTGAACACAAACAGCCCCATGGGGACTGTCCCACCAGCCTCCCCACGTGACTCAGGGTCCCTGTTCAGAGGCAGGTTCTGCCATTCCCCAAATCCAGCCCCACCCTGTGCTGGGCAGTGACACATGCAGGCCCTGGGGGGTCCAGCTATGGTGGGTCCACACTCCTGGATTCTCTACTCCCGTGCCCGTTCACCTCTGCACTCACGTCTGGCTGGGCTTGCCCTGCACCAAGAGCAAAACCCCCGACACCATGAGTGGCCGAGCTGGGGACGGGCAGGGCTGTTGGCAATGCCCATCTCTGCTGATACTTACAGCCGCTGGCATAACGGCTTGATTTGCTTTATCTATTGATTGGCATCTCCATGCCCTGCTCCCATCCTCTAGTGTCTGAGCACCCTGCATTCATGAATGGACTGATCCTCCCAGTCCCCCTCCCCCAGTGAAGTAGGGGAGCATCCCCCCATTTACAGATGGGGAAACTGAGGCCGAGAGAGGCCTTCCCCAAAGTCCTATGGAGCATCTAGCACTGCTGGGAATCAAGCCCAGTTCTCCTTTTGCTCTCACCACTCGTCCTTGTGATGGAATAGGGACTGTCTGTGTGGGGAACAGGAAAGCAGGGGATGTCTGTAGGTGAGGGACAGGTGCTCAGCTGTAACCCGAGCCAGGCAGGGGGGAGGGGGGAGCTCCGGGGCGGAGGAGAAGGGAACAAAGGATTGGGCCGGCGGAAGCAAAGGCAGGACAGTTTGGGTTTGGGGCTGTGGGGCGGAATTCAGGGTATCCTAGCTGGGATCCAAGCACCCTGAACCCCCAGAAGGACTCAGTGGAGGGGTCCTGACTGTGCCTGCAAGCTCTGCTGTAACCTGTGTTCCTGTTGCCCAATAAACCTTCTGTTTTACTGGCTGGATAAAAGTCACTGTGGGGTCCAAGCAGAGGGGAGAAGAGCTGGAACCCCCAGACTCCGTGACAGTCCTACTCTGCTGTACCTGGGGACGCAGGTGAATTCCTAGATGGTCTTCATGGGGGCATAGCTGGATTCCAGTTTCTGCTTTTCACCTGCATTAGCCAGTCTGTGCCCGGAGTCCTGGCAGCTGGGGGAGGCAAAGGCATTTCAAGCCCTGTTTAAAAGCAAACCAAAGCAAAGCACACCACGGGGGAGGGATTCATATTTTGAAATCTGATACAGCACCGGAGATTAAGGGATTCCAAGAGGAACTGAGCACAACTTTCTGCTTGGCCAAACAGTCTCAACTTAAAGGGATTACAGGGGAGGGGAGGGGAGTGTGTGTGTGTTTGTGTGTGTCCGTCCGTCTGTCCACTTTCTAACCCCAGGGGGGAAGCAGAAACTGCCTTAGTAGGGTTGAAATTTCAGCTGAATCCTTCACCCTCGTGCCTCACTCTCCCGAAATAGCAGCAGTGATGGTTTACCACATCCTGTGCTGCAGTGGCCATCTGACCGTGCAGCCTCCCGCGGCTGAGCCTTGACTCCCTGCATTTCCCTGGCCCCGCCTGCCCCACCTGGCACCTATTCCTCAGGGGCTCATCCGCCTGGGACTGGGAGCGATCGGGTTGTTTGGGTTCTGCTGCCGTCGGGTCTGGCTCTGGCTTCCCTCTCCCTTCCCCCGGGGTTGAGCAGGCACCGCTGACCCAGCTAACCGCAGGGCAGAGCAGTACTGGCTTCGAAAACCTCTCTCTTTTCTTCAACAACGGGCTTTTCTTCCCACTCCAGGGGCTCTTCCTGGATTGGCCTCTTGCTGCAGAGAGCTGCCAGCTTTTCTAATTATACCTGTGCCCTGCCAAAGGCTCTGCACAGTCAGGTGACATTTTCCATACAAGCATTTCCCAGCTCCCAGGAGCCCCCAGCCTCCTGTAACAGTAGCAAAGGGCTCTACCCCGGGTCTCTTGGGCCCAGCAAGTGGAGGCTGCATGCATAGCTGGCTAGGATGCTCAATGCACACACTAGCCCCTCCCAAGTATCTGAGAGCCGGGGGTGTTCCCATTCACGTGGCAGCTTCGACACTCCCCATCTGGGATCATCAGCAGGGTGTGACCCTGGGATTTGCCAGCCCGGAAGCACAGAGTCTACTGCCGCCTGACCCATCGGGGTAACTCCATTAATGCGTAGCAGCAGTAGGCTGTTATCCTCCAAGTGAGTGAGGACATGGCCCGTACTTTACAAACATGGTACACGAAGATGTGAACTTTTTCAATTATCCTGCTTTTCAACTTGAATAATTTGGTGCGGGGGGAAGGCGCCTGATTCTCAGGCATGTGATGTCCCTGGGCAGCCACAAGCCACGCTTTCCCCACACGCTGCCCCCTGCCAGCGTTCTGCCTGTGTGGGTGAGAGAGGAGTGCAGCCTCCATTCACCCCTTAGCTCTGGCGCTCACCAATCAGTACCAACTAGGCTGTAGTTTAGCTGTGACATGGAACTGGGCCCAGACCCCAACAACTCATTGCACCCAACAGTCCCCAGTTGGGAACAACCGAGAGGCGAGTGCCCTTAGCTGGATGTGAAAGGCCTTTCAGCCTGTTCCCAATCCCTGAGCTCCTCACTATTTGCATTCAAACAAATGATGTGGTGAACGCCTCCTACTGCCACGGACCCACCAGACACGTGTCCGTACTCAGATCTGCACTGGTTATCCGGCCTCCTGTGCCCCCTCTACAGCAAGGGAACCTCGAAACCCTTAGCTGGGGGCTGGCAGCCCAGTGCGGGGAGACTTGCTCCTGTGCGTTGCCACGTGAGTATGTGGGTGACGTCTGAGCTAATGGGGGTTTTGACATTATTTCCTTTCTATTCCCCCCACTTCCCCATTAGCTCCTTTATTGTCGCGCTCATTATGCCTCGGTTCTGAGGGCTTTGTCTGCATGTTAGCCATGCACATATCCTGCTTAGTACCTAGTGCCCCCTCAGCCCACCCCATCCCAGGACACCCTGGCACATCCTCCCCCCACCTCCTGTAGGAATCCCACCCTCCCCCACATGGCAGACCAGCATGGTGGCTCCGTGGACGGGGTGTAGTGGGGGGAGGGGGCAGAGCAAAGGGCACTAAGATGGCAGAGTCACCGGGACCCAGGCTGGCAGGGATGTGGAAGCCGTGACCCTGGGGGTCAGTGCCTCCAGGGCAGGAGTGCAAACATGGGGGCTGAGTGGGTATTGATGCTGGGGAACCTACATCTCCCCAGGTGGCCTCCCCCACTCCCAGCTGTGGGCCGGTCCCTGTTCGCTTAGAGGTATTGAAGGGGGAAGCAGGAGACTCCTGCGGGACTGAGACCCTCCTGGAGCCCCACTGAGCTGCCCCCTTGTGCCCCAGGAGCTGAGGGGGAGGGGTGAATCACCTCTGCGGCCCCGGCTGCATCATCCCCACCCCACAGGGCAATGTGGGCACCGGCCAGGAGGGGTAAACGCTGAGGCCTCAGTTCTGCTCTTAGCTCCACTTGCTTCTCCCATGTAGGTGAGGGCAGGGCTGGGCCTCCCCCCTGCGATCTGGAGCCATGGGGCCCCCAGGATTTCTCAGACGCTGCCCCTGTGTCCTAATTGCTGTGGCGTACCCAGAGCCCTCCCCAGAGACAGCAGTTGGGGGTCAGAGCCAAGCCAGGCCTCAGGAACCTGCTGACTAGAGGAGCAGCCTGGTAGCTGCTTCCCCGATAACCCAGCAGCGATGCAGGGCCTGCTGCACCATGGAACCGCCCCACGCCGGCTGGAGTCTGTCAGGGCAGAAGGACAGAGGGGGAAGGGCATGTTCATCCACCAGGCGCCATCAAATTCGCCCCACTACACAGGAGCTCACAGTCACACCGCTGAGCTTGGCCGAGGTGTGAGACACACACACACCCTGTCGGTCCCACAGGCTCCGCTCAGCCTGGTGTCCATCAAGCGACTGCCATGCACTTCACCGGTGCTGGCAATTCGGTGTCATGGCAGAGAAGACAAGGGGTGTTTACTGGTGTTTTGCCCCAAATTTTCCTTCCTTGACCCTCGCCCAGTGATGTGCTGTCCACCAGTCATATAGCTGCTGCCCTCCACCCCAGAGTCAGCTGCATTCCATGAGTGCTATACGTACCTACGCTGTACAGCCCCTTTGCCAACCCAGATGAAAGTTTACACAGCAGCTCTCTGGGTCATTTGTGTATCCTCCTCACTGGGATGTCAGCGCAGGCTTGCAGATAGCCAGAGTAAACATCTGCAGTCTGCAGGGGAGCAAAGGAGGGTTTTTGTAGGCCCTATACAAATGATGGACAGTGAGGAGGTTCATGGCTTTCCTTTTGCAGTTTCCCATGGATGACAGTGGCCAATTGCAGAGTGAAGCGAGAGAACCACAGGAGCGGGGCTAGAACAATGCGGGAGGCTGACACTTTCTGGTTGTGGGTGCCCAGCATGGTATACCTGGGATCTGTCGGGGGGGAGGGACAGCTCAGCACCCACAGCTCCTGGGACCGTTGTACTGGGGGCTCCCTCCATTCCCCCACAGTGTACGTCTCTCCCCTACCCTTCTATTTCAGGGACTCCCTGCAACTCCCCCTATCTCCCCAGTGCCAGGGGTTGTGTGTGTGCCCCCATTCCCCCTGCTCCCATAGCAGGCCCCCCCACACACGCCAATGTCTCTGTGTGCCCCGCATTCCCCCATCCCTTGGGCCAGGGTCCCGTGTTGTCACCCCATGCCGGGGCGTATGCCCTGTTCTCCCCCCCATCACTGGCTGTCTGGAAGAGAAGTCATGCAGGGTGTCAACCCTGGGCGGACGAGCAGGGCCCAGGCGCAGACTCTAGCTGTGGCGGCGCTAGACACATGGGGTGCGGGGAGGGCTCCCCCTGTGTTCCCCATCTGCCCTCTTGCGGATTTCCAACCCCCCCACCCAAGATTCCGCTGCTGTGTGTCCAGAACCTGCCCCGAAACTTTGGACCTGATGGGACGCGGCGCTCGCAGGTTCTGCCCCCCGCCACCCCCGAGAGAAACCCCTTTGGGTGGGGGGCAAGGCCGGCCCAGGCCGGTGGCCAACCCCCTGGTGAAGCCTTTGAGGGGGGCGAGGGCCGGAGCGTGAGGCGCTGAGTGGGGGCGATCCCGAAGCACCCCCAGCAAGGGCGCAGGCAGCCCCCGGACCCGGTCTCCGGGCAGGAGAAGCCCCGTCCCCCGGGGCTTGCGCTGGCTGCAGCCGGGACCGCCAGGAAGTTTGGGCTCGGGGAGCGGAGCGGGCGAGCTGCGAGCAGCCCCCGGGCCGGAGAAGGGGAGCCCGGGCTGAGAGCGCCACGCGGGGCCGCTTCCCCCGAGGGGCCGGGTCGGGCCGGGCTGCCAATGCCGGCTCCGCGCACGCCTCGATCACCGCCCAGGTAGGAGCCCGGCCCCGCCCCCGCGGGGCGGCAGAAGTTGCAGGCTCGGGGCTGTGCAGCCAGCGCGCCCCAGCCGAGCCCGGGAGCCGGGGCCCACCAAGCGCCTCCCTCGCCGTGGGGTGCGGAGGGCTCGTTAAACCCCCGGGGGACCCCCCGATCCGGATCTTCGGCCGTGAGTTCTCCGGGGCGAGCGGGTCGCTCGGCTGCCAGGGCGCTGGCGGGGCGGCTGTGAACAAAGGGCAAGTCCCTCCCGACTGGGAGCGAGCAGCCCCCTCTCCCAGTGCCCGACGGACGCGGCGCGGCAGGGCCGCCTGGGCAAGCTTGGGCACGGCTCCTTGTGTGGGGCCTGGAAAAGCGGGGACATGGGACAACGGGGGGCGGCTCTGGTGGGGAGTGGGGAGTGGGAGCCAGGACTTCCTGGTTCTACTTCCGGGTGGAGAGTGGGGGCTGGGACCAGGACTCCTGGGGTCTACCTCCTCCCAGCTCTGGGTGGAGTGGGCGGGGCTGGGAAAGCCAGGACTCCTGGGTTCTATCTCCAGCTCTTGGAGAGTGGGGCGGGAGTGGGGCTCTCTGGTGGAGCTGGGAGCCAGGACTCCTGGGTTCTATCCCCGGCTCTGGGAGGAGAGTGGAGGCTGGAGCCAGGACTCCTGGGTTCTATCCCCGGCTCTGGGAGGAGAGTGGGGGCTGGAGCCAGGACTCCTGGGTTCTATCCCCGGCTCTGGGAGGAGAGTGGGGGCCAGTGGGTTAGAGCGGGGGGTTGGGGCTCTGGGCTCCTGAGCTCTATTCCTGGCTCTGGGAGGGGAGCGGGGGCTGGTGGGTGAGAGCAGTGGGGGCTGGGGCCAGGACTCCTGGGTTCTGTTCTCACAGACTTGTTGTGTGACTTGGGTGAGTGGCTTATCCTGTTTGGCCCTCAGTTTCCCCAGCTGTATCAGATGTGGAGTGACACAGGCTCACCCTGAAAAGGAAAGTGCTGGGCGGAGGGAAGCCTTAGCTCTGTCCCAGGAGGTGTTTTATGGGGAGAGGAGGGGACATGGTTCTCTTCTCCCCATCTTTCCTCTGTCATATACACACACACTCCACCCCAAGGCCAGACCCAGGCAATCCAGGATGGATGCGGTGGCCACAGCCAGCCTCCGCAGGGAGGGGAGACTGAGATGCTGCCTGGCTCCTTTGTGAGAGCGAGGTGCCTGGAACCAGAGAGGGGGGCTGCCCGCAGAGCCTGGGTCAGGCTTGTTTCACCTCACACGTTCTGTGGCTCGATTCTGCTGTGAAACCTCAAAGAGCCATTTGCCTGTGGCTGGCTTGGGCTAAGCACAAGGAAATGTGACCTGCTCTGACTTGGCGTCCTTTGTACAGAGCCTCACAGAGCAGGGGAGAGAGGTATGGGGATGGGTGGAAGGAGGAACCAGCTAGTGGATGAAGGGGCCTGAAATGTACTAGAGGGGTAAGAAAATCTCCCTGTGGGTTGGGTGCAGGGTGGAAGCAGGAAGATTTCTGCCCAGACCTGGGTCTGAAACAGGCCCATGTTGAGCCCACTAGTAACCACATGCCCCATTCTGTAGGCCGGATCCTTCTCCCACAAGGCTCTGTCCTTGCTCCCGCCTCCCCGGACACAAAATGCTGCTTGTAAAGGTCTCCAGAAAAATGGCATCAGCCTAGACTGAGCCAAACTAACTCCTGGAGTGTGTGGGCGTCCAAACCTTAGGAAATTCTAAGCCAGGCTGACGCACGTGGGGCAAACATTGGCCTAAGCAGGGGCAAGGCCCATGACTTACCCCGGGCCTGGGTTTGGCCTGCTAGGAGACAAGTGACAGTGAGGGGATCTTTCCGTCCTGTGGTGTAAAGGGTTAAGTGCGGCTCCTGTTCCTCCCTGATAGGAAAGGCTCCGTAGCTGCTGCCTGGGGAAGGGACGGATCTGTCCTACTCCCCAGTACTTCCCCATGTGTCCCGACGGCGAACCAGTCAGAGCACAAGCCTGGGGACCAGGTCCTCCCGAGCAATCTGGTCTCCCTTTGGGGCCTTGGATTCATCCGGCCCCTGCAGGCTTCACTTTCCTCCTCTGGGAGAGGATAAAGCAGCGTCCCCCGCAGACTCCAAACAATAACAGGGAAAGCTGTACGGACGAGAATGAATCCATCATTCACAGCCACCTCTGGGGAGGAGCCAGAGCAGCCATTTAAGAATACACTGCAGCCCCTTCGGCCTGTTTAGAACACAAAGCCACATTCGGTTGGATGGGGGGCGTGAGGGATTTAGGAAGGATGCAGTCCCCTAGCCTGGGATTTGACCAGGACATCCAGGCTGTGTGATATTCAGTGATCCCAAGCGATCTCACCCAAACAACTGTGCTTCCACACTCCTAGCACCAGGGTTCTCCACTGACTCTCTCCTAGCCAGGCACTGGCCTAGGCCAGCCCTACTTAGCTTTGGAGTAGGGACTCCAGACAGCAAGTGTGAAAAATCAGGACGGGGGTGGGAGGGAATAGGAGCCTATGTAAGAAAAATACCCCCAAAATCGGGACTGTCCCTATAAAATCAGGACATCTGATCACCTGGCTTAGGCGGGGGCCACAGTTGCCAAGTCACATGGAGGAGGAGCAAGGTGCAAACCCAGGAGCCTTAACTAGGTAGTGCAAACCGGCCACCATAGCAGCCCAGCTAGCTGGACCTTCCAGTGGGACGGGACGGGACGGGACGGGAGGGGCAGGGCGGCAAAGTAGCCAATTGTGTTAAAGTCACGGCTCTTGATTTTGAAGAGTACAGCGGTGACATTGCAGGGACGGGGTGGAGTGGAGCTGGGAATGTGAGGGGGGGTGGCAGGAGGCAGGGATCGAGGTGGGGGAGTGTGTGAATCCCGGGGATACAGAGTCTGCCAAAAACAGAGCAAGTGGCAGAGAAGAGCTAACGTTTTGGGCAGGAAGGGCCGAGGCAGTTTGAGGTGAAGGTGCAGTTGGGTGGTTCGGGGCCTGGGTCTGCAGGACACGCTAGAGAAAGCAGTTCTTGCAGGTGAGGGAGGCCGGGGCTCAGTGGCTGGAAGAGCCAGGTGCTGCTGGCAGGTAGAGGGAGATGACCCCCCGAGAGCCTGGGAAACTTGCAGCAGGCCATGGTGAAAGGCTGAGCAGCAGCCCGGGGCAGGAGTCAGCAGCTGGAGCAGCCAACTGTGAGCTGGTGAGAGTCCAGCCTGGCTCCCAGGCCCACACCCCTGGGGGTCCCGATCTCCAGGGCTGATGAATTGTTTTCTCAGGTTACCAACCTCGTTTCTCGATCTGTCCAATTTTTACAGGCTCCTTGGGAACCCGCCCGGTGCCTTCGTGACAGTCCAGGATGGCCACGCCCTGGTACCTGCTGATGTCCGTGTGGCTCCCGCTGAGCCTTCTCCCCGTGTGCCAAGCTCAGGAGCTCCCTCCATCTGGGTGCGGCACAGACCTGCCCTTGCTGTACTATAACCTCTGCGACCTGTCGGCAGCCTGGGGCATCGTGCTGGAGGCGGTGGCCAGCTTCGGGGCAGTGAGCAGCTTTGTGCTCACCATCATCCTTTTGGCCAGCCTGCCCTTCGTGCAGGATCCCAGGAAAAAGAGCCTGGTGGGGACTCAGGCATTCTTCCTTCTGGGCACGTTCGGCCTCTTCTGCCTGACTTTCGACTTCATTGTCAAGCGAGACTTCTCCACCTGCACCTCACGGCGCTTCCTCTTTGGGGTCCTCTTTGGGATCTGCTTCTCCTGCCTGGTGGCCCATGCCCTCACCCTTAACTTCCTGGCCAGGAGGAACCATGGGCTGCAAGGCTGGGTGACCTTTGGCGTGGCCCTGCTGCTGGCCCTGGTGGAGGTGATCATCAACACCGAGTGGCTGCTTATCACCCTGGTGAGGAGCGACAACCCCTCCCCGGACCCCTGCGCTGTGGCCAACGAGGACTTCGTCATGGCGCTCATCTTCGTCATGTTCCTCCTGTTGGCAGCCTTCGCTGCTGCCTGGCCCGCCCTGTGCGGCCGCTACAAGCACTGGAGGAAGCACATCATCTTCATCCTCCTCACCACCTCCCTGTCTATGACCATCTGGGTGGTCTGGATCATCATGTACCTCTACGGGAACCAACAGAGGGGGGGCCCAGCCTGGGACGACCCCACGCTGGCCATTGCTCTGGTGGCCAATGCCTGTGTCTTTGTCGTCTTCTACATCATCCCTGAGGTCTCCCACGTGACGCGTCCGTGCCCAGAGCAGACCTACGAGAACGACATATACCCGACCAGGGGCGTGGGCTACGAGACCATCTTAAAGGAGCAGAAGTCCCAGAGCATGTTTGTGGAGAACAAGGCCTTCTCCATGGATGAACCCTCCTCAGGTAGGCAGGAGAGCCCCTGGCCAAAGGGGCTGCAGGCGCTGGGGTGGGAGAGGCAGCTGTGTCTCTGAGTGATTGTACGTCCCTCTGCAGATGGGGCTTGTTCTGGGGGGTGGTGGTGGTGGTTCCCCTGTCACGGCAAATTCCAGCTGACTTGGGGTCCATCCTTCATGTGCACACATGCTTATACACACGGATGTGCGTTCCGGGAGCTGCCCAACAGCACCGTCCTATGGGAGTCGAACCGCGGGCCAGGGGACCAGCCTGTGAGCTGTTCCCTGAACCCAGCCCTGCATGGCCCTGAGCAGCCTCCGCCCGCCTGACTTCCACGGGAGCTAGCTGAATAGCACCTCTTGGGGGAGCTCAGCACCATGCAGGATTGAGCCCTTTGAGACACAGGGCGGCTTCCATCGAGGGACCCCCCCTCCCCCATCTCCATTCAGTCAAATATTTGGGACGGGACCAGGGAGCGGTGGTGTTCGGGCTGCTGATGATGACAGAGCTGGCCGATAACGTGGACAGAGTGGGCTGTGAACCGTGGCTTTGGCAGGGAACTGGAGGCCACCAGCCCCAGTGCACGGGGAGGGGTTTATATCTGGCATTATACCCACGTGTCTGATGTTACCCCCACTGAGGGTGGCAAGGCCAGTGCCTAGGGAGGTGGCTGAGATCAAACTTGTTTGTTTATGTTCTCTAATTGGATGACTCAGCAGCTCCAGGCTGCGCCCGTGGCAGCTGCCCGTCTTTCTCCCTGCTCCCCTCTAGCCATCTCACCCCCTCTTACGTCTTCCCCTCTGGTAGTGTCGTGGAGTGTTAGGTGCTGAGCTCTCTGGGGCAGGGCCCTGTATGGGGGCAGCACCCAGCACCGCAGAGCCCTGATGCTGACAGAGCCCCGGTTGCTACAGCGATACAAACACCCCTTTGTGGAGCACAGAGTGTGGCTCCTGGGAGGGAGTTGTCAGCCAGACAGCCTGCCCTGGTGGGAAGGTTTGTTGTGACATGGTCCATCCAGCAGGACCTGGACAGAGACCACCTACACGCTTGGATCTGGTGAGGGAACAGCCCGATATCTGCTCAGATATCTGGACTGGCTGAAATAATGACTTCAATTGTTGTCGTTCTGGAAACACACACAGGCTGCGTGCTAGCCTGGGACTTTACAGCTGGGGGAGCCCAACTGTTTTCTTCCTTGTGCTTGTTGCCAAGATCGCAGCGCTCTTCACGGGCTTTTCCTCCACTAAGAGAAAGTGTAGCTGCTAGTTCTCCTGCTCCTCCCACCTCCTGCTAGGACCTGCAGTAACGAACCTGTGCGGTGCCACGGCTCCATCGAGAAGCCAGACAAGAACAAAGCAGCACATGTAATCGAGGGCTCACAAGCCACCCTACAATAACATGCTTGTGTTTGCCAAGCAGGCGCAGCCCCCCCATAACCAGCCATCATGTGCAGGCCAGAGCTCCCAAGTGACCCTACGATAACAAACCATTGCTTGCGCGTAAATAACATGGACTGGTGCCGATTGGCTAAGACTGCATGTGACTGAATTGCTGCTGGGACTGGGGCCAAACAAGCCTTGCCTCCAGGCCCCAGCTGCTTGCCCCTGGGGGGAGGACCTCTTGTGAGTTAGCTCATTAAAACCTGCTTGTTCGTGCTGTGCCATAAACAGATCCTTGCTCCACAGCCACCTTCTGCTCTGGAGGGCTGGTCAGCGCCGTACGTTGGACCCCGCTAACGACACCGGTCTCGGGAGAGCGGCACAGTCCTCCCAGAGGGGCCATAGTCAGAGCGGGACACAGGTGCTGGTACCAGGACAGCTTATTCCTGTGCACGCTGGGGACTAAGATAGGAACATGGGAGCAGACAGGTCCCTGAGTCCAGTTCCTGCTGGCGCAGGCAGTCCCGTCGTATAACCCTAGAACATCCCAGCACAAGGCCCCTTGAGCGCTGCGTAAGGGTGGCCCCACCTGAGGTTGTACTGGAGTAACTATAGCTGACGTGGCTCTACCAGCGTGTGGAGCAGGCCTGAGCCAGCCAGTGCCCTGGGCTGGGGTGGTCTAGGTTTGCCTGCCGTGGGGGCTGGACTGGCTGATTTCCCAAGGGCCCTTCCAACCCCAGGTCTGTGTATTCTGTGACTCAGCGATCTGTACGTCGCCTCCCGAGTGCTGCCCCCTGCCCGCGCAGCGCCAGAAGGCTGCCGGGTTGTTAAGGCAGCGTTAAAAACAGCACATCACGGCTCCATCTTCATCAAGCCCCTTGTCGTGGGCTCGATCCAAAGACTGTTGATCTCAGGGACCAGCTCCCATTGATTTCAGTGAGCATGTGTCAGACCACAGCCATCTGTGCTGGTGTCTAGCCAGGAGGTCCCTGCCCTCCGGAGAGAAGTCTGTCTACTCCCTTTCAGTGTGGCCAGTGGCCAATTAACGCACGGGCCCTTGGGTCCTGTGCCCAGGAGGCCCAGCCACTTTGGGGACCACAGGAGTGCCAGAACCTAGTAGAAGTGCGGGGGCGGCACTGGTGCCCGAGCTGTGACCCCGTCCCCTGCTCCTTCTCTTCCTCAGCACCCCACCCCCTGGCCAGGCCAGAAGCTGGAGCTGGGCAGTGGTAAAAGCTGACATGGGGAGCCCTGGATGGGGGAGCCGGGGGGCCTGAGAACAGTCCCTGACCTGTGTCCCTGCCCCCCTAGGAAGAGGCTGGATCAGCTCCCCTGCTACCACTGCTCCACGCCTCCCCGAGGCGACTATGCCCGTGTTAAAGTGGGTGGGCATGGGCCCCCTGGCCCAGCACTTCTGCCCCCAGCATGCAGGAGGCCCAAATGTTCTTTGTGCCCAGAGCCCCAATAAATCTGAATCCACCTCTGAGCGCAGCCCGGTGTTTTTTCTCTTTTCAGCCAAGAAACCGGTGTCACCTTATAGCGGGTATAACGGGCAGCTGGTGACAAGTGTATTCCAGCCCACGGAGATGGCTCTGATGCACAAAGGGCCCGTAAGTCAGACCGGGAGTGTGTGTGTTCTCCCGACGTCAGCCGGCCGGCGGTCTCTTGCTGGGGGCAGGGCGGGATAATGTCCCAGCACAGGCCCCACTCTCCGGCCGTGACACAAGGCTGTGGCTGAGTGAGGCACGGCGCTGGGGGGTATATGTTCCATCCCCGGCTCTGCTGCTAGCCTGTTGAGCTGCCTTGGGCAAGTCGCTCCTCCCTCTGGGCCTTGGTTTCCCCTCCCGCCCTCTGCCTGTCTGGCCTGTTCGGCCTGTGACGCCGTCTGGGCAGGGATCATCTCCCACGTGGTGTCTGCAACGCCTGGCATGGTGGGGCCTGATCTCGGTTGTGTTATGGGAGTGAGCTGAGCAAGGGGCTGGTCCCCAGCACCCTGCTGTGAGCTGCTCCAGATTCCAGTCACCTTAGGGTGCAGCCAGGCACAGCCTGACATGGTTGGGCTGGGGGCAGGTTGCACGGGTGCTCTCTGCCTGGGCACCCCTGGGCCCATTGCACATGAGGGAGGTGTGTGGACAGGCCGTGCACTTTCTACCTAGACTGTGAGAGCTGATTTGAATGGCCTGTTGGTGCCTGGAGAGCCCCTCCTTGCAGGGACGCTGGGGTGGGGCTGGGTGGCAAGCCCAGGAGAGCTGAGGGGTAGGTAGGCCACTCCAAAGTGCCAGCCATGTCTCTTCTCAGCCCTGCCCTCACTTGTTCTGTATCCAGTCTGAAGGCAACTACGACGTCATTCTTCCCCGGGCCACCGTCAACAGCCAGGCAATCAGCAGTGCCAACTCTACCCTACGTGCAGAGGATGCCTATGCGGCACAGAGCTGGCATGCAGCAGCCCAGAAGGATGGCAGGGGCATCCAGGTCTGTGATAATGTGCAGCTGTGCCACTGAGGCAGCATGACGAGTGATTACAGCAGGGGGAGCTGGGAATCAGGGAGGGGGGAGCTTTGATTCTACTGCCACTGTCTCCCTATGGGACTGTCACGCTCTGTGCCTCAGTTTCCCTACCTATTAAATAGGGATTAAACAGACACCCTGCTTTGTGAAGGTGTTTGGAGACCTCCTGGTGGAAATGCCTCCTGCGTGTAAGTCCAAGGGATTGTATTGCTACTAGGACCCGTCGTCCTTGCATCCTCTTGTTAACTCCAGCCTTCCCAGCTGGCCTGGGGAGCTGCAGGGATCAGAAATCGATTGTGCTTCATTCGAAAGGTCTAGGACCTCAGTGGCAGGTCTGGGAATAAAAACCCTCCTTCCACAGCTGGGGATGAGATTTCCCGGGGGCCAGGACTGGTGTTTCTGATTCAGAAACTGAGGCAACAGGCCTTGCCCCCCTCCTCATTGCAAGTGGTAGCAGGGCTGGAATAGAACCCAGGAGTCCTGGCTCCCAGGCCCTGGCTCTAACCCTAGCCCGCCCCTGCTGGTGGAGGTGGGCTGTTCCCCACTCTCTGAATGCAGCGAGCAGAAGGTTCGTGTGTCCAGGCCTCTCCCCTCTCCAGGAAATCCACCCTTCAGACGAAACACCGTAAAGCCCTCGCGCAACTAGAATGCACTTTTCTCCAGCTGCCTCCTTGGCAAAGCGGGGTTCTTACCGCTGCCTTTCTGGTGGGGTCTGACCTGTCCCGGGCAGGAACTGGCTCATTTCTAGATTGTCAGAACAATCGGTTTGTTTATTTCAACCAAGGCCCAGGCCTGGGCGTGTGACAGCGTGAGAGTCCTATGGGCAAACCCCTGGTGACTCCAGCTTGGCAACGTCCAGGGGAATTCCGGGTCTAAGATACGGCTGTGCCTCCTAGCTGCAGAGTCCTGATCTCTGTCTCTCTGCTTTAGGCTCCCTCTCCATACAGCAAGAGCAGGTGGTAGAGATCCCCGCCCTGGCTCCTACCGCTCTAGAAACACCGGCAATCCCCTTCCTCCAAAGAGGGCACCTGTCTCCTTCCCCACCTGTGGACATTCAAGCCAAGGCCAATGACGTCCTAGAGCCTCCTGCAGGGCAGGTCAACGCCCAGAAGAGGAGCGAGAATCCAGCTTCTTCCCCACCCAGCCGTCCCCAGCGGGGACCCAGAAACTCTGCTAAACACTGGCTTGGCCCTCAGCCCCACTATGCTATTGGTCTTCCTACTGGGGATGCTGGACTGCACAGGCTGCCTATGGGCTGGGATACTCCAGGAGCTGCTGAGGTTGGGTCCTGATCATGGGAACGGCCTTTCCTGTAAACCCCGGGGCCCCTCTTGGCAGCTTTCACCCTCCTGGCAGCCGTGAGCATATGCTGCCCGGCACCTCGTCCCCATGGGAATCGCCTCTCGGCTGCATGAGCCACATTAGCTTTGCTGCAGCGCCCACTCTCCCTGCTGGCTCCATTGATTCGCTCCCTGTGCCCTCCTCAAGCCCCAGGACAATCTGCCACTTGGTGTCCAGATGCAGGAGAACCACCCACAAGTGGCCGCAGCCAGAGGGCGGCTGCAGGCGTCGAAGGCCGTAGCTTCATGTGGGAGACTGGCAAGCACCTGTCTGATGGAGCCTCCACTTGCAGGGAGCGAGCTGAGCAGGTCTCGGCTGGGACCTGCCTTGGACAGAGCCACACAGATCTCCCTGGCTGTTGCCCTTGATGTGGGGCCCTCCAGGGGCTGCGTGGCATTCCCTGCCCTCAAGCCACGCCCATTCAGTCCAGCATGGAAGAAGCTGGGTCCCAGGACTGGCGTCCTCCACAGGCCCTGCTCTGGGGTCCATTCCTTCCTGTTGCAAAGCCCATGTGGTATCTTCCCCACTGCGTCTTGGCCAGGAAAGCACAGGTTCTGGCTGGGTCACTGCCTGGCTCTGAGACGCGTTCTCAATCAGCCCCCCAGCTGACATGAGAGACCTCATGGTGCTTTCTCCTGGGCGTCTCCGTCCTGGGTTTGGAGAGCAGGGGGCATAGAGGTGTTTGCTCACGGATCTGCTGCACTGCTGTATGGGAACTGTCAGCAAAGGCTGACCCTTCTGCAGCAACTGCTGTCTGTTCTCCTGCCCCAGCCCCCCGGTGCTCAGACTGGGGGTCTCCCCAGCTGGGTGCAGAGGGGGGCCAGCAGCAGGATCCATGGAACGGCAGCAAGTGCCCATGCACATGTGTGGTGGCTATTGGGGCAGCTGCTGCAGCCGGGTGCGTGCTGTGTGGGGAGCTGGCAATGGTCTTGCTTGGGGGCAGGGACAGCAAAACCTGGCAGCCCAATCGTGTGGATGTGCAGGTGGAGCAGAACTGGATTTGGGGTCCTGTCCCCCTCCCACCCTGTGACCATCCTGCGCTGCCAGCCAGCTGCTCTTGAGACCTGCTGTGGTCTCCCAAGGCTTCCTCTTGGCTTCAACTGTCCCGGGATCCCTCCCCTGCTCCACCATAGGGGGCTGGGGTCAGAATGCAAGCCAGCAGCACCACAGCTCTCACCCCTGCCCTGACTCCTCCTGTGCCTCAGTTTCCCCCATCTGCCAAGTGGGAATGATGGCACTGATCCCCTTCCCATGCCACTGGCTGTGGAGAGGGCAAGTGATCTCCTGGCACAGAGTGAGATCAGAGGCAAGAAACAGGCCGTGGTGTGGAGAAGGGGAGGAGACTGAGTGGGGAAAGACAGAGATCCAGGGCTGTCCCGGGTTCTTGACAGCCTGGTTCCCCTCCCCACTGTGAACAACCCTTGGCCTCTTCTCCAGCCTCTGAGAGCGGTGCACTCAGGGCCGTCCCACAGGGGCTGTAAGAGCATTTGGTTTTTACTGATCCCGCAAGCAAATATATTTTATGGGGTGGGCGTGGCCTGGCCTATACCACATGGGTGTAGCCAGGCCCTCTACCGTCTTTGGTCTCCGACACACGAAGGTCCAGATTCTGCTTTCGTTCGCCCCGGCGTCCAGTGGTAGCGAGTCCATGTTGTTGTCAGCAGTGGGTTCCTGGATCACCCCACTGCCGCCGAGAACAGGGACCAGCCTCCCCCAGTGACTTTTGGCTTTTTTCGGTCAGTATGTGCAGAATAAAGCTGGTTTTTCCTACGTGGCGCAGTTGTTGCTCCCTGTCCGGCTCGGCGAGGGGAGCTGTGGTTGGATAGACGGGGAATGGAGGGGAGGGGGCGCATGGGGGGGAAGTGGGAGAGGGAATGGGGACGTCTTGCAGGCCAGTTGGGTGGAGGAGGGGAATTGGTTCGTGCCTGGGGAATTCGCTTATGTCTCCCCCGCAGTATAATAGGAGGGAAGAGCAGTCGGGGGGGCAGCTGCACGTGGGCGGGGGCTGGAGCTCAGAGGGCCAGACTGAGTCCGTCCTGCTGACACAAGTGCCTGGAGCAAGGGGCTGAGGGGAAATCACCCTTCCAGGGGCCAAGCTGCAGCCTCCGCCAGCCCCTGCTTTGCCCTAATGGAATTCATTTCCCGGAGCCGGTTGGAAACCCCACCAAGCTTCCTGCCTTCCCTGTCTTGTTCCCTCGCAGGAAGCGCTGGCCCCACGGCCCGATTTGTTCCTTCTGTGGGCCAAGTCACGGTGCCGCTGAGCACGTCCCTTCCCACGAAGGCGGCGCCTGCCCTGCTCCCGGGCTGGCCCCACGGGAGGCTGGCCTGCAGCAGGAGGAGTGTGGATAAGTCAGGTGGCAGGGGTGGGATCCTGCCATGGGCTGTAAGGAAACGGGGTGTCCCAGCCCTTCCCAGGGAGCCTGGACAATGCAGGTTGGCTTCCTCTTTTTTTGTTTTTTTGGAGGCAGGGTCCTCTCCAGCCTCCCCCAATTTTCCTCTTTATTCCCAACCACCACTCTGCACCCCTCAGCCCTGGCCTCCCCTGCACGCATCAACCCCCCACTCTGCCACTCCTTAATCCTGCCCCGCAGCCCCCTGGTATCCTTGCCCTGGGCTCCCCATCCCCACAGCTCTGCTGATGCCCCTCACTCCTGATCTGCAGCTCCCCCGCTGTGCGCCTCTGCAGAGTGGAGACTGTTAGCCAGGCTGAGATGAGCACAGGTGTGGGTCACAAGCATGAACAGTGAAGTGGGGCTGAGACCTACCACACTCATTCCCCTGGCAGTTCTCATGCACGTCTGAACTGGAGCCCCAGAGGTGCCAGGCGGGTGCAGCTGCTTGGCTGCATGTTGTGTCCCTGGGGCAGGCGATTGGGCCTGCCAGCTGGGGGAGGGAGGGTGGTAAAGGACGTAGCAAGGTCAGGTGAGGTTTCTCCTGCCCAGATTGTCTTTCTCCCTCTGCAGTGATTTTCCGGCCAGGCAGGAAGCGGAACCTGAGCAAACAGTGGCTCCATGAATTATTTAGCACGTAGAGCTCCTCAGTCAGGCCTCACGGGAGCCTGCAACCTCTTCCTCCTTGAGATGGGGGCACCCTGTGGGGGGGGGGGGGCAGGTTAGCTGGCCGAGAGCTGGGGAGCTGCTTGTCAGCCCCCTGGACAGCCAGAGTCGAACCCCCATTTCAGAAAGAGGGACTGTGGTCAGGTATTTACCCCATTGGCACTGGGGCTCCGGACACCTGGGTTCTCTCCCCAGGGCTTTGTGCTGGAGTCGGCGCTTGGGCTTGGGCACATCAGTTAGGTGAAGTGGCTCCACTGCCACCGGCTCCATGTTTGAGATGTGCCCGTGGGCCCTTCCCTGTAATGCCAGAGCCAGGAACCATCAGCTGAGCCCAGAAGAAGGAGCCCCATGCTGGGCCTGGGGCCACACAAGGAAAGACCTAAGAGGCTTTTCTGTCTCCCAGCCCACTGCCCGGAGGGTGGCAAAGGGGCTTGAGGGCGGCCGTTCCACAGGTGGCATTAATCAGGGCACTGTGGCCAATAGCACGCAGCCCTCACAGGGCAGGGAGCAGCAGCGAGAGCCCTGGGCAGCCATTCTACCCCCAACTATCCCGGGCACAATGCCAATGTGTCCCCTGCTGGCAATGGAGCGCCCACCCCTTCTCGGCAGGCAACTGGGCGTTGGGTCAGGAGCAGCTTCCAGGCAGAGCTTGTCGGACTCCTTCTCCTCTGGCTCCGGGGCAGACCTGCCAGGCCTAGCAGAGGAAGGGCACCGGGCGTGGGTGTGAGAGGTGATGTCAGCCTGGCTCATGCAGGGTCCGACCGCACTGCCAGTAGCTTCTGCACCAAGATAAGAGGAGCCCAGGCAGGAAATGGGCTATTTGAGCCAAAGCGGGGCTCTGCTGGGCCTGGGGGTCTGGGGCTACCTGGGGTTTGGCTCACGGCCCAGCTGTGGGCCGAGGCTGCTCAGTTAATCTCCCAGCCTCTGCCTGGAGGGGCATGGACCAGGATGGGGCCCTGGGCACAGCACCTGATAGACAGCTTCAGGGCAAGGGTTGCAGTCTGCACTTTGGATATCCCCACACAGATATACGCCCTGGCGCTGCAGGGCCATACTGCACCCCTGCACATTGGTGCACAGCCTGCCACTTGCTCACACACACACACACACCGCCTGCGCTCTGTCCTGCCCCCTCCCCTTGCACGTGCTCTCACACACACACACACACACTTGTGCACACACTGCCCAGCACACTCACCATCGCTCTCTCACACAGCCTGCCAAGTGTGCACACACTTATCTGCACGTGCCCCATTACAAAGGCACTTGTCACCCACCCAAGGGCTCTCCTACGGTCCTGTCATTCTCCCAGCCCCATGGTGGAAGGAGGCTCCTGCTCACTGCCCACTCCTGGCTGCTGGCTTGATTGTGCTGTTATCTGCTCAAAGATCGTGTCCAGGTTACTGAGTAATCCTGGGGGCAGAGGCTGAGAGAAGAGCTGAAGGCACCCTCAGAAGTGGGGCTGGGCAGGTCTTCCCCCCTCCCCACCGGCAGTGAGATCTGCCCGGAGGGGTCGGGCGCAGCAGCATCTGGTCTGTAAAGGAAAGGCACAGAGCCGGGCAGGGGGCTGCTTTCTGCTTGGCCATGATTTGAGCCTCTAGCTTTCCTTTCCCTGCCTCCTGGGTTTACACTGGGGCAGCCCCCTTGCCCCACAGCTGTTCCTATAGCCCCAGCAGCTCTGGCAGGAGCGCAGGCCCTTCCAGTGTCTCCCCAGGGCTCTGCCTGGCCCCCCAGGTCCCCCTTTGCAGGGTGGATGGTTGTGCTCGGGGGCTGGGGTAGGTTGGAACTAACCCCACGATCTGCACCACAAGCCCTGCAGATGGAGTTGGTGAGTTTCTCATGGTTCTGAGCCATGGGGGCGCAGGGGCTGGTATTCACTCAGCATGTGCAACCCCTCACCCAGCCGGGCCCGCTGGGTCAGACTCTGTGAAGGTTTGAGAGGGGCACGGGTGATGGGGTCACAGATTGAATGATCGGGCCCCTCCTCCGGAGGGGATGTGGTGCGACACTGCGCAGTGTCACTCAGCAGCCCCTGCTGCCCACCCCTGTTCTCTCTCTGCTTAGCGCTCACCCCTGCTCTCTTCTCTGGGCTGCTTTGTTTTCTGTGCACTTGGAAATCTTGAACCAGCCATGGCCCCGGCCAGGCAAACCAGACTCAACCCAGGCCCCACATGCCCACAGGGGCCCCGCTCTAACCACCATGCAGGGACTGGGAGCCACGGCCCCACAGATTTCTGGATCCTCCTTTCTGAAAGCCCAGCTCCAACTCAGTAACCAGCCGACTGCACCCAGCTAAACCCTCCAGGCCAGCAAGCAAACTAGGCTAGCAGACACATGCTCCTGCATTGCCGGTGTTAGTGACCCACACATCCCATGTCACCCTCAGCCCCATGGGGGAAGGGCAGAAAATGGGAAGTGGGGAGGATTTGGTTGTTATCAATGGCTCTGGTAACATATTAACAGCCCCAAGCTGGGAAAGGCCAGAGGTCGGTTGCCTGGTGCAGGCTGCTTTGGACCCGCCTGGTCTAGTTTGCAAGGACACAGAGATTCCCCAGGCTCACAGATCCCCCAGCTGGGGAACCAAGCCGAACCGAACCGGGCCCTGCCAGCCAGCTGCCGCTGCACCATGGCTCCCTTCCACACCACTACCCAGCCTGCAGTTCCAGCTCTGGAAGGTGCATGTCAGGCAAGGCCCCAGGGCCCAGCCCGCAGGATCACAAGGGGGCTGCCACCCCAGCCAGCTGGTGTTTACCAGGCACCTCGCCAGCAGCAAGGGGTATCCAAGCAACGCGTGTGTGTTTAAGCTCCTGGTGGCCATGAGCTGGCCTCCTAAACAAACCCCACTGCCCTTTCCAGCAGCCCATCCAGGGAGCACAAAGGGCGGAGGGGATGGGAAACCCAGCTGCCACCAGCCCTCACAAGTGCTTGCCTTTGATGCCATGGCGGCGTTCGTGGTACTGTTTATGGCCCTCCACCCTGAGCCACGTAAACCAGGTCCCAACCGAGATGCCCAGCTGGGGCTGAGCATGGGACTGGGCCCAGGCCCAGCTGTGGGCCGAGCCCTCCTGGGCGAGGCACTGGGCAGGGGAGCCCTGGCTAACGTCTAGGACGGGCGTCGGGGGGTAGAGAGCCCTGCTCGGTGCAAGGAGCCCACGGTGGTTACTTTAGTGACTCTGGCTTCCAACCGCTGCTCCTATTAGCCAGTCCCTTCTCAGCCAGGCCCTGTTCTGGGGGCTGCTCAGGACAGGGCGAGCGGGAGAAGGCGGAAGTGACGGACCAGAGCGTTTGGGGTAAATACAGCGAGGGTGGGGGTAACATGCGCTCTCCAAACAGGTCTGACTAGCCCAGCTGTGTTCAACCTGCAGCGGCTGCTCAGAAAGGCCGTAATCTGCCTGGGGAGGGCTCAGGCTGTCGTGGGTTGTGTCTACACTTGAAACACTCGTGCGTAGGGCTAAGTCAGCAGCTATGGCTCTCGGGGGGTGGATTTTTCAGGGTAGATCAGCGCTTGGAGGCTCCCACACTGGCTACTGCCCAGCCTGTTGGATCGGCACTTTGTCCTGCCTGGCCTTGGGCTCCCTGGGTTGCCAGCAGGTGAAGGTGTGAAGAGTACAGCTCCTCTCGCGCCTGGTGGGCAGGGCTCGGGCTCGCTGTGTTCAGCCCGCCGGCGTGGAAGGAGCAGCCGAGGGGGCTGTGCCCAGCTGATGCAGACCCTGGCCCTGCCCTCTTGCCTGGCACAGACTGCTCCGGCCACACGCCTAGGGCACAGAAGGGAAGGGAGTGAACAATGAGCCAGCTGGCTGAGGGGCTCGTAATGTGCCATCCAATTCGGCCGCCCGTCCTGTGCTGAGAGCCATGGTCTCCAGGCGTCTCAGACAGCACAGCTCAGGGGCTAGCTGCATAGCGCTGGGCAGGTCAGCTGCAGCCAGTGACCGCCTAGGGTCACGGCCAGTGGGGCTTTGCTCAGGCACCATTGCTTCATACCCAATCCCCTGGATACGATGGGCAGAGGGGGACAGGGGAGTTGTGACGAACTGGGTATGTTAATGTTTGCTCTGAATACTGTGTTGGTGCCTCAGTGTCCCCTAGGCAGTTCTTAAGTATCTAGGTGGTGGGATAAGGGTGTGTGATTGCTGCAGAGCAAAGGGCCAGTGCACCTAAATGCCTGGCACTCTGTCTCCTAGCAACTGATGGCCTGGGCCCCTCCTCTGCAAAGGTGCCAGCTGAAGGTGTTGGAGACAAAGGGATCAGGTGACCTCCTGGCCCGGGAAAGGAGCTGAGCAGAGAGGAGGGGCTGGAGGGGTTGGTTAGTCTGGAGCTACCTGGGGATAAGGAGTGAAGTGCAGACCTAGGGGTCTGGCTCACTGCCCCCCAGAATGGACCCGGCCGAGGGGTCTGGTTCGCTGTATCTACAAGCTCTGTTTTAGACCCTGTTCCTGTCATCGAATAAACCTCTGTTTTGCTGGCTGAGAGTCATGTCTGACTGCAAAGTGGGGGTGCAGAACCCTGTGGCTTCCCCAGGACCCCGCCTGGGTGGGCTCGCTGTGGGAAGCCCACGGAGGGGCAGAGGATGCTGAATGCTCCAAGGAGAGACCCAGGAGGTGAAGACGTGTGAGCTTCTTGCCCTGAACAAGTCTGCTCCAAGGGAGAGGAGGCTCCCCAAAGTCCTGACTGGCTTAGTGGGGAGCAGTTCCAGAGCATCGCCCGGTGACTCCGTGACAGGAGTGACCCCAGTAATGACAGGCAAGGCCCCCTCCAAGGCAGCAGGGAACTGCTGGCTCCTGCATGCTCTCTGCCAGTGCGAAAACGCCAACCAGAGATAGGGATTTTTCCTCTGGCTTCTCAGCGTGTGGCCAAGGCTGAAGATTAGCCCACAGACCTGGCCGCTTTTACCGCTTGCTGCTCTTCTGGAAAATAACTAAGGTCCTGAAACCGCTGGTGGTTCTCAGTCCAGCTCCAAGGGCCCGTCCTAGGGAAACCTGGGCACAGCTGGCACCCTGTTGGCACAGCAAAGATGTCAGGGTCCAGTATGGCCATTGCAGAGCACGGCTGCGGAGACCAAAGGTCACCCCCATGGTGGAAGGCTGTGGCTCCAAGCAGACTCGGCTTTTGGTGTTATGCAGTGCTTGGGTAAAAATCACAGCTCTTAAATGTGAGCTCTTGTTGCTTGAATGCAAAGGACAATGCAGCTATGGGGATCCATGCAACACCGGGCCCAACCTGGTTTATCCAGCCTATATCTGCTTGGGCAACAGAGGACGCCCGTCGACAGGCCTGTCTGCCCAGCACCTTCCACCAGCACTGAATTTCTGTTTGAAAGAAAACCCAAGAATGGAGCGACAGAGCCGGCCAGACCCAGGCAAGCAGGGGCTGCGGAGCAGATCAACACCAACAGGAAATCTTTTGTGCAAACCCCACGAGCAAAGCCAAAGTGACACCTGATGGTCACTGAACAGCCCTGCCTTTGTCCAGGTGCAGCAGGTGAAGTAAATCGGCTTCCAACGACTCCCCCTACCAAGAGGGACCCTGCTGGGGAATCCAGCACAGCAGGGGTGGGGGCTCAGTGCACCCACTGCCTGGCTCTGGGGCAGTGCCCACGCTTTGGATTATTTCCCTATGTCCTCGCTTGCTGTTGGAGGAGAAAGTGGGTCAGCGGGCGAGTGAATGGGCCGGTCCCAAGGTGGCTAGCAGAGCGTACCCCATGGGCACCTGCTACTGGGGTCTGCAGCTTTTCATTCACATTGGGCGACCCCAAGTGACCCCTACTGGATGATCTCGGGGTACCTCCCTGGACCACAACTGCACTGTGCCATGCAATCCCTCCCACCCCAGCGTCACGCAGGGTGAGCTGCCAGGGCATCAGCAGGAAACCTGGCATGAGCTGAGGGCCCCACGAGCGAGGCAGCCGCACGCCAGCCTGCCAAGGGGGTGCAGGCTTCTCATGGGGGGCCCTTTCCCAGCAGTCTCCCCGCCAGGGCTGGCTCTGCTTCCGCACTGACTGCCTTTGGAGGAGCAGCAAGAACTGCAGCTAGTTCCCTCTCCCCGGGGCTCTCTGTAATTGTTCCCAGTGAACTTCAGCTGCTGCTCTCAGCCCTGCCCCAGCATCCTCTTTCTTTGCACCTGGTACAAACACCTGCAGAGGCTGGG
Source organism: Chelonoidis abingdonii (assembly GCF_003597395.2). Lineage (NCBI taxonomy): Eukaryota > Metazoa > Chordata > Testudines > Testudinidae > Chelonoidis > Chelonoidis abingdonii. Next base: position 29,872,325 of record NC_133781.1, read on the forward strand.
GCTGAGGGAGGGGCCCTTCCACTTCACCCAGGGTTTGCAGAGGAAAGTGGGACAGACACCTGCTCAGCACAGAGCGAGCCCTGCTATTCATGGAGCTGCTGCCCGAGCCAGGCAGGCCCTTCCTCACCCACCAGCACGGCGGAGCCAGCGTGCTGCAGCCCCAGGGACTATATTTGCTCAAGGGGCCTTGCTTGTGTGCAGCTGTAAGACTTGCAGATGCATCAATGTCCCTGCATAAAACCACGCATGGAGCTAGGTCAATGCACAGAGGTAAAAGCTCAGGGGAATGAGGGGCTTCCATGGAGTGGTGCATGCAGGGAGCACAGGTGCCAGAGGGGGGTTGCACTATACTTCCAAGAGCACAAGCACCGGGCACTGATTGAACTGGTCCAGTCAAGCCTCCAGCTGACACAAGCCCTGTGTCTGGCCAGGGTGTGTCACCGGGCAGACAAATTCTAGAGCTGCATTAGACACAGGAGAAAAACTCTCTTTCAATGAATCCTGGTGAAACCTCCCCAAAGGCCCAACAAGAACAGCGCTGGCTGGTCCCGATCAGTCACATTACCCTGGAAAAGTGGGGAAACCAGCTGTCACGTAGGGTGAGTGTTTCACCAGTGTGGGAAATGTCAGGTGTATCGCAGGCATCCTGTGGATCCAGATCGGGGTCAGGGCCCTCCATGGAGCTGGGCCCTGGAACCCACACAACCAAGATCAAATCCCTGCCCCAAAGAGCTTCCAACCCAGGTAGTAACATTCCGTGGGCTGGAGAGCTGGGGCCTAAGCCAACCTGATTACAGACCAAGCCCCACCTGAGGGGACTGGGCACTTCCCTACAAAGGGCAGAAGGTGGCTGCAGCAGAGAGGGAGAACCTGGCTTGAGGGGTGATGAAGTCCAGCTGTGAGGAGAACCAGGTAGGCTGCTCAGAGCAGGGAGGCCTGGGAGAGACCCAGCTTAAGCAGGGAGGAGGCTGAGAGATGGGTGAAGGTAAGAGGCTTACTAGGAAGTGGCCCAGGAGAAAGCAGAAGACCTAACTGTGGCATATGGGGCCTGGGGCTGAAGTCCAGAGGTTGGGAGGGGGGGGGGGGCATCTCTTCCAGGGGGGCTACAAACTGAGCCCTGAAAGCAGACTGAGGAATAGCCCAGAGAGGTGGGAGGGTTTGTTCAGCTTGGGATGCTCACTTTGGACAGTGGTGACCTTGGAAGGGGGGGACTGACGATGGTGACCCAGCTGAGTCACTGGAAATCTCCATGGGGCTGGGGTGGGAGGGCTGCAGAGCTGCTATGCCACAGCTGGCCACAAGGGGGGTGCCTAGCAGCCCCTGGCAATGGGGCAGGGCAGGGGGCAGTCACTGGCAGGGAGGGTCCCAGTCCTGAGCAAATAGACACAGAGGCTGGATCAGCTGGAGCTAGGCATGTGGTGCCTCTCCCTGGGTGTGCTGGGCCAGCACCTTTGCCAAGTCCCCATGATGACACAGGAGGCAGCTGCCAGATTTTCATCTTGCTGACTTTGGGACAGCGTGTCCCACTCCGCTGGGCTGCAGGGCAGGCAGGGCTGAGTGCTCAGCCTGGCGAGCAAGAGACAAACATGGACGGGGGGAATGATTCCCGCTCCTGCAGCCCCGCCAGCCTGCGCTATGGAAGCACCTGGACTGGCAGGCCCAGTCTCATTGGCTCAGGCCAGGGCCAAAGAACACTGCCCAGGAGGGCAGAGAGGGGAGTTTGGTGCAGGGATTTGGTGGGCCCAATACAGGGAGGTACCAAGCGCCCTCTGCTCGCTGACCCCACCCTGCCATAATCCTCTCCCCTCCCAGGTGGCTGCAGGGCTGGTTGGATTCCCCCAGCCGGTTCCATCACAAACAGCTGCTGTGCTAAGAGCCCTCTGTGCTGGGCCCGATGCGTCAATCTCCGTGACCATCGATCCACCTGGCAGCCAGGTTCTGCGCCTGCCGGCTGGCTAAGCCCTGGGCTGGAGCAGCCAGCAGTGTGCTGGGTGGGGGTGCAGCACGCTGCCTGGGCTCAGGGGAACCTGGGGCTGTTTCAAGCCCATGAACTGTGGTCTGGAGAGAGGCAGGGTGGGGCAGAGTGAAAGTTAGTGGAAGGGGGGCAGCTGCTGGGCTGCCTCACTTGGCAATGCCACCTCAGGAGCATGGGTTGGGGGCACAAGGCTGGTTACACAGGGCATGGAGCAGGCAGATCCAGCACTCCGACGCACACACCCAACACCCCATGAGGCAGGGATTCATATTCCTTCCTGCCCCCCGGCTCCGGGTTATGCTGGCAGAGGCTCCAACCACAACCCTTTGCAGGCTCTTCCAGGGTAGAACATGAGCCTCCTCCTGGGCCAGGAAAGGTCACTGCACTCAGGCTGGGGGCGTGGGGGAGGGGCCAAGCCCCTGGTGCTAATCTGTCTCTCCGGGGCGGTCCTGGCAGCGCTCAGGCCTGTGACTAGCATATCAGGGAAGAGCCTGACAGTCACCAGCCATAATTACCCCTTGGAGAGACGGGTGCAGCTGGTGGGGCGCGGCCCATCTCCCAGCACATGGCCCCAGCAGCTCAGCTGGGTACAAACAAGCTGGGGCTTCTGTCCTGGGTGAAGTGTGTCTGGGGGATAGGTGGGGGGGTCCTTTGCAGGAACCAGTCAAGGGCAACCTGATGTCTGGCCCAGCAAACCTCAGGATGCCCAACGGCTTAGCCCCTGCTCCCCAAATGAGCTGTCACCCACCTCCCCCGGGGGCAATGGAGCTCCTGGCTTTAAGACCGGGATCCACCCTGAGTCCAACGCATGGGGGGAGCCCCAGCCCTGTTGAATGCAGAGTCCTGTGCTCAGCCTCACCACCCTGCTCCTGGAAGTGGTGCCAGGGAGCTGGGATGGGGGAGGCACAATGGCTAGAAAGGGAAGATCCCAGGGGAACTAAACACTGTTAAAACTGGAGGGGAACCCCTCAGGGACCAGGGAGGGGAGGGCTGGGAACTGCATGTGTAGGACCTACTCAGAACACTGGCTTGCTGAGAAAATGCCCCAAAGCCATTCTCTTCCCCACCTGTCTGGGTGAGAGCAGAGAAGCTGGGTAAGGTGACCCCAGCACAGGGACAGAGGAGCAGCCTCACTAACAGGCAGAAACTGCAGGAGGAGCGTCCAGCATGCAGGCAGGCAGAGGGCTCAGGAACAGCTGAGGCAGGAACTCAGCCTGACTTGGGGCAAGGGGAGGGTATGGATGGGAGGCCCCCGTTGTGCCAAACAGACAGGCCTGCCAGGGGCAGACCAAAGACATGCTGACCTCTCTAGCAGCACCCCGGGACGGCTGGACCACACCCTTCCCAGGGGAATCCCACCTCAAACCCTGGTTTTCTCCATAGCACATGGGGAAACTGAGACACAGGCACACACAGAGCCCACAAGTTGCCCAGCAAGGCTGCAAAGAGAACCCGGGAGTCCTGAGTTTCAACCAGTGCCATTAGCACACAGCCAATCTGCCTCGGTCTATGGAACGAGCCAGGCACCTAGCAGGAGCTCCCTCTCCCAGCTGTAGCGATGGGTGCAGTAGCCACGTGACAGTCTCTCCTTGCCAGAGGCCAGCAGTCATGCCCACAGTGGGGAATGCAGGCCAAGGGGAGGGGGCCAGGGGCTTGGCTAGCCAGGTCATGTGCTGGGTGCAGACTGCCACCTGCAGGGGAGTCGTTGCTATTGCAGGGCAGGGAAGAAAGCAGACCCCTGCTCGGGGATTAGGGGCAGGAAAGGTGGTTAAAATGGATGAAGAAATGTAGAGGGAGATTTCCATTCGTTTTCCTGCTGTTTATTGAGTTTGGCTGAAGGAGCAAACATCCCCCAGCTCAGGCTAGGAGTGGCAGCTTGCTGGCTCTGCAGCCACCACTGGGGCCTGCCCTGCCTGTGCCTGGTGAGGGTGAGGTGGTCCGGGGCACAAACAGGCAGCTCCGTGTGAGACTGCCCCTTTGAGAGTGTTTCCTGTCAGCGGGTTCGGCACCTCCGGGCACCGGCCCAGTGAGCTCCCCCAGCCAAGAAGGCAGGCAGCACTCAGAGAGCAGCAGGGATGCATGGTCACAAATGGGCTTTTCCAGCACCTCCCTTTACCTTCCCTTCCGCACAGAGCCCAAGCCATGGCACCATGCCTGCCTCCTGCTGCTAACATGGTGTTGCCTCTGGGCTGCGCCTTTGAGTGACAAGGAGCAGATCCCAAAGACTCGGGTCCGGGGGCTGGACCCTCCCGTCACAGGTGGTTCTGCTCCAGCAGGAAGGGGGCAGAGCAGAGTTCTGGGGCCTGATGCAGCATGTTACACCAGGTGAGGGGCTGGCTGCTGTCACTGCTTGGCTAAGAGCCTTGTGCTCCACACACTGAGGGAGGGGCTGTGAGATTCTGCCCTCCTGGGCTTGTGTCCTGGTGACTCAGTCAGACTGACGGGGAGGGCTCCTCCCCCTACAGCAGATCCCTGGAGCACCTGAGGACACCTCTCACCATATCGGCATCCCCACATGTACTGAGAGGCCAAAGCCACATCTCCCCGCCAGGACACCACTGGCTGCCCAAGGGCTCAGACTGGCTTCTCCTGCTTGTCCCCTGCGAGGCAGCTCTAGGGCGCCTGCTGCTGTCTGCGTTTCTTTAGGTTCCTGTAGGCCTGGATGACCTTCTCCCGCTCCTCCTCCATGATGCGCTGGCGAGCGAGGGACATGGGGACAGCTTTGCGGGCAGGAATCGCGTGGCCAGGAGCCAGGAGAGCCGTCAGCAGGAGCTGCCTCGGACGAGCCTACAGAAATGGAGAGAGAGCCACTGTTAAGGGACAGAGGCTCAATGCCAGGAACGGAGCCCACTGCAGAGCGGGGCGCAGGGAGAAGGCACCCATCAAAGGGCAGCGACTGATGCCAGGGGCTTCCAAGTCTCTACTGTCAAGAAAATTCCTACTAAGCTCAAGAGGCCCCATGGTGCCAGCGGGTTGGTTCCACTCCACTTTCATCCTTCTAGAGAGCTGGCTTCAAATCCAGGACTCTGGCAAGAGAGTTTGGCAACCCCACAACTTGCAAATTCTGCTCCAGAGACCCAGGCAGATCGGGGGTGGGGGGAGGGGAGAGAAGGGAGGGCTGAGGGTCAGACTGAGCAGCATTGGCAGGGCTGGGTGACAAGCCCAGGGCTGAAATGAGATGGGAGCGACGGTTTACCTTCTCTTTGTTTACCCCATTTCTGGGCTTCACGGTAAGCGCTGGCGGCTGCATGGCGACCTCGCCAAACTGGACTGGATCTGAAAGGAAGGGGCGGGAAGGAGACAAACATTTCTTGAGATCTCGGTCGTGGTGCGAGTGTAGCCCATAGGATTATTTTGCTAGCTATTATATCCTCCTAATCCAGCCAGCAGTATTAATTAATGTTTCCTTTTCCAAAATTAATCCATTTCATTCTTCTTTTATCAGTATTAATTCCTTGGAATTTAGGGTGCATTGAGGCATGTGTTTCCTAATAATAAGTTTTGCTGAAATGCAAGAAGCCTACTGGCCTGTAAGATCTGCTATGTAGCAAAAAGTGGAATTAGTTATAAATATGTCAGCATAAAAGCTGGCAACCCTTGGCACTGATAAGAATGGTCCCTGAACTTTGGGGAGCCAAAGGGAGGAACTATCCACGTCACATCACAGGTTTATTCGGCTTCTACAACCAGTTGGTAACCACAGGGTACACCACAACTCGCGGCCATCCAGAGAGCCTAGGCTGGCAGTTTTGGAATGAGATAATCCTTATTAATATATTTAGAAAATAAGTGTCATAATCCACTAACCTATAGGAGAAGGGTCCCCATAAATTTCTTAGGATACAGAAACAAGATTTGAGTGTAGTAGGTTGGGCCTAAATTATATCAGTCAGGATCCTATAAAATACCTTGTAAGACAGCACTTAGTAAGTTAGGTTAGTTTTCACTCCTCTAAATTCTAAGGTTTTCTAACTCCTAAAGCTTCGGTTTCGTGGAGTGCTTGTCATCTATCTTCTATCACGCTGTCAGCTCAGCTCGTGCAGTGTAGTAGAATGACTCAACATTCCTAACCATTGGGGAAGCCAGCACCATCACGTAATCGGGCCTGTCAGGAGTGAGGCTGGTCCTTCACCTCCTATTACTAGGCTCCCAAGGAAGAGGGTGAGTATGTTATAATAAAAATGTTACCACCAGAAGTTTTGAAATTCGTTTACTGTTTTGCAGTTATAAGTTTCATTGCATTCCTTATTTTTATGTTAATGGCAATAAAGATTTTATCAATTTGGTATTGTCCTCAATGTATGTGTTCTGGCCAAGCACCCCAAAAGTCCTCTCCCAATACAGAACTCTGAGTTCTTAAACTCTATAGTCTAAATTGGACAAAAACCTGTAAATCTTCTGGTCAAATGCGATCAGTGGCGAGCCATAAAAACTAACCCATCAAATTCAGGTCAACAGGAGCTAGCAGACACACCCAACAGCTCCCACCATCCCAAAGCTCTTTAAAGACCCAGCATATACAGTGATTGCTGCTGAAATGCAGCCATCTCTGGGGAGAGCCGCTTTGAACAGCGCTGCAGAACAGCACAGTGCAGGGAGCGAAGCAGAATGCCAAGCTTAACAAGGATCTGCAGGCAGCATTTCACGAGGCAGGCTGGAGGAAGTACTGCCCCATCAGCAAGCTATTAGCTGGGCCCCACACTGTGTTCCCAAGAAGCTCCCTGGGCATATGCAGCCCATCAGAGCCAGGACAATGAGGAGCCAAGGAAGCAGGAGAACTTGGGACCAAATTTCAGGTAACGCACTCCTCTCCCGCCTGCAGACCCCTCCCCCTGGGTATGGCAGAGAGATAGGGCTCCATGCTCCAGTCCTGTGCCCAGAGCCAGCGCAGCACTGCCGATCCGTACCCACTCCTACCTTGGAACAAGGCCTTCTCCAGCATTGCTGCTTTCTTCTCCTCTCCCTTCTTTCGCATCTTCTCCAGTCGTTTATTCTGAAATCTAAGGATGCCGAGCCGGGTCATTTAGAAGGAAGGGAGAGCTTATTAATAAAAGGGTGCTGGGGCTGGGAGGAAGGGTGCTAACGCTCTGATTAGAACAGACCTGTCTACAGGATTTAAACCTGACGCAGACTGGAGCTTCCGGGGCAGGGGGTGTCTAATTACTTGTGGGTGCGCAAGGTCCCCTGATCTTTAACCTGACACTATCCCTTTAAGAGCTGACAACGCCACTCCCTCACCTCCAGGGGCACACCCCCCACCCCAGCCTTCTGGGTATCACCCAGGTGCAGCACCTCCTCAGAACGGGTCTGCACAGGCTGCCCTGCGTGAGCTCAGTACCAGCTGCTGGATGGCTGACAATGGACGATGCTGCCCCCTGGAGGGAAAGTTCCTGTACTGGCCCGAGGGAGAGGATAGGACCAGTCTCTGCCATGGCTGGTGTCAGTTAATTGCTCCCCCTGGGGACTGGCTTGGTGTCCTCCCCTCCTCCCCAGGGAACATCAGAGCATTCCCTTGGCCTCAGCATAAGCTTCTCCCCAGACCTACTTCTTCTTCTTCTGTGACTTCTCTGGGGCCGGCTCCTCAGTCTCAGGCTTGCGCTGCAGCTGGTTTTTGGTGAGAAACAGGACGTGCTGGGTCTCCTGCTCCATGCGCTGGATGTAAGCCGACACCGACTCTTGCTTCCGCCTCTTGAACTTGGGCACGGGAATATCACCCTGGGCTACAGGTTTCCTTTTGCTCGCTGCAGCCAAGATCACAACACATTTGACAGAGGAAGGGAGAAGAAACATCTGTGGACTCTGCCCACCCCAGGCAGAACAAATCCCAGGGATGTAGGATCTAGATAGGGCGTTTGCACCCGCTACTCCCGTTGGAAGCTGACACAGAACCTGACTCCGCTGATGTTTAGAATCCGCTCCGCAGCCTCATGCTGCCACTCAGCAACCCTTTGGGCCTGGCCAGAACAAGCAGGTTCCAAGATACTGGACAGTCGTGTACATCCAAATCGTCTCCCCTCCCCATTCTTCTAGCCTCACTAATCTCAGGCATCACTAGAGTGGCAGCACCAAATGCCCAAGACCCTGATAAAGAGCAAGAGACAGGGAAGTACTGTCCCCAATTTCCACGTGGGGAAGGGCAGCCCAGAGAAACAATGACCTGCCCAGCCTCTGTGGTAGATCTGGGAATTTGGAACCCAGATTTTTTTCGTTCCCAAGAAGAGCTATAAACCCTCCTGTGTCAGAGCACGAGATGACCAGCAACTGACATGGTAGGAGGAACAGAACCTGGCGGCAGATGATGCCAGAACTGCCTCCTCCAGGGTCTCTGCTACTTGCTGGTACTGGCCACCCCTGGAACCAAGATATTCAATGGGAGGGACCTCTTGTGGGGCCATGTCCCATTTTCAGTGAAGTCAACGTAACTAGTGTAAACTAGACCTAGTCTGAGTGTGGTGGGTTCTTTCAGGTGGGTTAACAAGGCCCCGGGGAGGTCGGCCTTTACCTGCTTTCCTTCTCCTCCTGTTCTTGGGATTTTTCATCTCTTCTCTGCTCTTGATGAGTTCCCGAAGCCGATAGGGGATTTCCTGCTCATCAACATGTTTGGGCTTTGAGTTGGTTTTCTTCTTCTCTTGGCTGAAAAGGAAGAGACGAACCGAGGTCAGAAGCCAGGGACAGGGAAAGGTGCAGGACTCACTGCTGCAGCACGCAGGGCCAGGTAAATAGGAGGCAGGGTCTGAGCTGAGAAACAGGCCCAGTGGACTGGGTTTGTCTATCCAGCTGACTGTCCCTCTTCTCACTGAGGCAAGGCAGGTGAGGTAATATGTTTTAGTGGACCAGCTTTTGTTTGTCGAAAGAGACAACTTAGTGAGCTGACAGAGCTCTGCAGCAGGTTTAAAACAAACAAGAGGAAGTATTTCTTCATACAACGCACAATCAGCCTGTGGAACCCTTTGCCAGAGGATGTTGCGAAGGCCAAGATCATAACAGGGTTCAAAAAAGAACTAGATAAATTCATGGAGGGCAGGTCCATCAATGGCTATTAGCCAGGATGGGCAGGAATGGTGTCCCTAGCCTCTGTTTGCCAGAAGCTGGCAATGGGTGACAGGGGATGGATCACTTGATGAGCCCCTGTTCTGTTCATTCCCTCTGGGGCACCTGGCACTGGCCACTGTCGGAAAACAGGATCCTGGGCTAGATGGACCTTTGGCCTCACACGCTAGGGCTGTTCTCCAGTGTAAGCTCGACAGCTCGTCTCTCTCACCAACAGAAGCTGGTCCAACAAAAGCTATTTCCCCGCACTGTCTCTCTCCTGTCCTGGGCCCAACAGCTACACAACACTGCACCCCCCTTCGAGTGGCTGGACTGGGGTGTTTCCTTGCTGGCCGGTAAAACAACAGTCCCACATTCACTGCACCGGGGGGGGGGGGTAGCAGCGGGTTCCCGGAGGCAGATTCCCAAGGACCAGAGCGGGAGATGGCATCCCAGGGCGATAAGGCGAAGCCAGTCGCACATTGCAGAGGCTGGATGCAGGCGCCACTGGAGGGGGGTGTCTACCGGCCTGTGCGAGGCCGCAGCTCGCACGAAACCAGCCCGATGGGAAGGGACCCGGCACCGCGGTGACAGGCGCGCCCGGCTCGCCCCGCAGAGTCCGTGGGACCCGGGGGGGACCCCCCCGCCCCACCGAGCCGGGCGCACCGGACCTGCCCCTGCGCGGGCTACCCGCCCGGACCCCGCGGCCCGAAGGACCCGGCGGCGGCGGGTCTTGACCCATAGCGGAGCGCTCGGGGAGGGCGCACTGCGGCGCCACGGTGCGCCTCCTATCGCTCCTCGTGCTGTCGCCCCACTTCCGCTGACCCGGAGCCCCGCCCTCCAATCCCCTACTCCCATTGGGTCCGCTGGCCCCGACACCGCCTCCTTCCGCAACTAGTTAGTCGCGCCAAGAGCGGAACCGATTGCGGCTATTGGCTGAGGAACGCTGCCCACTTCCGCGGCAGGCGAGACGGGGTTGTCAGGGCGCGGCGCGGACGCTAGTTTACTTCACGGGCGGCGGCCCCGGGGCGGTCCTGCGCATGGGGGGCGGAGCCCGCTGCACGGCCTGGGGACCTGCTTTCCAGGTGAGCTCCCAAGCGGCTGTTCGGGGGCGGGGAGAGGAGAGTTGTGAGGCCGGAGGGGTCCGTTACGGGGGGGGAGAGGAAGCATTGAGGGGAAGCATGCGGTTGGACCCTGGGTCGGGGCTGTAAAGGGGGGACGGCCCAAGGGGGCGTCGATGGGGACGGCAGCGGTGGAGCAGGGGGGTGTAAGGGTGAGGCGAGGGGGCTTTTGGGGAGAAGGGTTTGGAGCGGGTGGGTGAGGTGTGGGGAGGGTGGGGAGGAAGTTCACAGGGAGCAGGGTGAGAAGCGTAATCGGGGGAGGTGTGGAAAAAGATACCGGGCTGGGGGAGGCCAAGGGGGCTGTTGGGGGAGCAGAGGGGGTGATGGGGGTAGGGGGTGGCAGAGGGTCTAGTTTTCGCAGGATGAGGGTTGGACGGGGGGTGGGATATGGGCTGGGGGGGGAGGAGGCGTTTTGCAGGGAAGTCAGGGTTCGAGCAGTGGGGGTCTGTATGAAGGGGCAGGGGAGGAGGCTAGTTCAGAGAGGAGGGTTGGAGCAGGGGGGCTGTATGGAGAGAGGCCAAGGAGCCTGTGTTGGGGAGAGTGGGGCTTTGTATAGGGGAATGTGAGGCCAAGGAGGCTGTTTCCGGGGAGGAGCGGTTGGAGAGGGAGCTGTAAAGGGGGAGGCATAGGAGGCTGATTTTGGGTGGGAGCAGGGTTGGCAGGCAGAGGGCTGCGCCGATGACTATGGGGGAAGTGGAAGTGAGGCTGGATAGGGATGGAGAGGGAAACTCCTGCTCTGCTGTTGGGACCCATGTCCTCCATCCCCAGTACCGGGTTATCGAGTGCACTTGGTGGACCGAATCCTGCCTTCTCCTGCAACCGAGCTGCTCCTGCGAGCCTTGCACGCTGCTGGGCCACCCAGGGGCTGCGTGAATAGTCCACGGCACACGGTGGCCATCGAACGATGGACCAGCCTGGCTGTGCGGAGCCCTCGGCATGGGACAGTTCACGTCTCTTGTAAGTTTGTTTCATTGCCAGGTAAATCTACAACACTTCAGGTCACGCAAGCGCTGGAGACTGCAGAGATGTGGTTTCCTTTCTGGACGGGCTCCCTCGCAGAGACCACTAAAAAGCTGCTTTGCTAGCATTCGGAGGTTTTCTCATGGACCTGGACTAAGATTTAGGCACATCTAAGCCATTCGGACACCGAGGAGATCTCTCCAGACTGATCCCCAGCAGAGTGCTGGACAGAGCCCTGCGCTGCGGGGGACTCAGAGCTCTTGAAACACACAGAGCCCCCTTTTCCAAGCCCCAACGCTCCTTCCTCCCCACTAACTGCTGTATGAGTGGCTGCCACAACTGCGTGTTGTGATTGATATGTAAGGAGCTGCAGAACACTACCAGGATGGGGAGAACAGGCCTAGCAGCTGTGGAAAAGCACATAGAAGATGAGACATTAAAATGGATTTAAAGATGGAAATCCGATTCCGCAGTGGAAGAAGACTGATCGCTCACAGCCTACACTGTTGGCTCCTGCCATGGCTCCTCCTCTCCCATGGCACGACAAACTCCAGAGAGCGAGTGAGCCCATATTTATTTATTACCCTTCTCCAAAAAAGCTCCTCTTTTAACATAGTTTGTCCATCTCCTTTTAAGCTTGGTTCTTGGGCTCAAGAGCCCAGTTTGACTACCAGTTGGAAAAGGATTGCCATTATTTATTGGTATGAGTTACAGTTCTTGGTGGAAATTGGGTGAAAATAAATTCATGCCCATGTGCTTAAAAATGTGAACCTCTTCTAGGCATGTCTCTCTGTTCTGGGCTTGTGCAACGCCTGCCTGGCCCTACTTCATGCTTAACCCAGTGGAGTCACTCCTGGCGCACACTGCTTTAAGAGTGTTTGTTTAACATCTAGGCTGGGAATCCCAAAGAGGACAAAGAATTCAGCACCCAAATCCCACATTCTCTGGGAGTTTAAGTCCCTTAGCCCTCCTTAAAACCCCGCTGTGGATTGGATAAATAGTCCTCTCTCTCCCCTGATGCACGGTCAGCTGTGCTCCCCTCTGGATCCTCAGCACTGCTTCCTCACCCAGCTGCTGGGTGGCTGGAGTTGAAGAGCCTAGTGCATAACCGGGGATTCCCTGGGAGGGGCTGGGAGGCCTTTAGCACCACCCTGTTTGCTGTGTCTTTCTAAACTTATTAGAGGCTTCAGCATGTTGTAAGTGCTTGTTGTTGAGGCTTTCTGTCATGTCGGCCCCTCGGATGGGGTTGGCTGCCAGAGCCCAGCGTTTTTTCTCAGAGGAGGCCTCGCTGGGGTTTGTAACCTGTCCCCTCATCCTCCTGAGGAAATGGCTTTTCCCCTGGGCCAGTGGGATTGCTGGCCCACTGGGCTCAGAGCTGACTGTATTCAGTGTGGGTACCTGTCCCTGCACAAGGGGGTTTCAGCAGGTACCAAGCAGTGGCACCAGCCTTTTGCCATACTGCTTGTTCTGGTTAACCTGAGACGGCTGCAGCTGACTTTTGGCACCCCAGCCTAGTCAGGGCAAAGTACCCAGTCCGAGCAGTGAGCGTGTGGATTTTGTCTGCATCACGGTTGAATGAAGTGTGTACGTTAGATCATTGACTGCAGATGGGATAAACTGCAAGGAGAAAGCTGGATCTGCTTGTGTTAGCAACAGGGCAGAACTTTGCGAAGCCGCACTAAACCTGAGACCCTGTGTACCCCTTCTCAGCAAAGATTTAATACTGGAGCTCTAGCGAGGTGCCTGAGCCTGCACTGATTATATAGTCTGCACTGTGCCAGGCTTGCTACCACAAAGTAAAGAGAAGCTATCCTGGTCCACACACGGTTAAAACCCTGTTCAGTGCCCTCGCTTGGTTGGTTCTTTAATGAGTTCGCTCCCTCACCTGTTACTTTGCAGCTGTTTATGAGAAAGGGGGAGGTTCCCTTGCATGAAGAAACAGCAAATGGGGTTTCTCTTCTCTTCCTGGAGGGGAGAGGAAACTCCTTCTGCAGAGGTGGCTTTGTCCATCTCAGGCACACATCTGTCCCACCCTCTTTTGTTCAGACATTCTCACTGCAGTATAACCAGGGGGCAGAGCGTATAAATCAGCTGCTGGTTGTGGGTCCCCTTTCAGTTCTGTAAGGGGGCGATAGATCCCTAGTGACACTTTGGACCTGGAGATCTCCCCCCAAAACATAGATCAGGTGAGTCCAGTGCACTGAACAGCCTGGCTTAGCTCTGAATTGAGATGAGAGCATAGCATTTATTTCCCTGGGCCAGAGGTTTCCTTGCTTGCTAGAGAGATCAATCAACAGCAAAAAGCAACTTTGGGGATTTTACAATCAAAATTGCAGCTGAGTGCAGAACTGCAATGCTGGGCAGGGGTAATCAGCGTTGTGAAAACCCAAGTAGTGTAGGAGAGCTGTTCCCTCGGGGTCAGTGCTGGTCCGTTGCCCTCTAGCACCACACTGGGGCTCTGTGCTGTTGCAGGTGCAGGTTTCTGAGGCAGGATCTAAAACCAGCCTGTTGGCCACTCAGGTTGGTAAAGGTCTTAGGTCAGTGTGTGATTTTTAGCTGTGGAGTTCTGCTCCGATTCAAGTGTGAACAATTGCCTGCTGCCTCCTTAAATCCACCGTTGCTTCCACTGCACACAGTGGCCTTCGCTGTCTCCTCCGAGAATGGTTCACTGGCAAATGGCTGTGGTGTTGCGCCCCTAGATGTAGCTGCATTTAGGGATTTGTGCATCTGTGAAGGAAGGCACACTGTATGAATGGAGGAGGATGGCAGAGAGTCTGTTCCCTGCCTCCAGGAGATGCAGCACGGGAGGCATAGCCTGGCATGTGAGAGGCATGGGGGCTTTAAAGCTACATTTGTGCATTTGGGCTGCTGTGGTGGTGAAAATGGCGCAGGCATAAATAAGAGCAGCTGCAGGGCTGCTCTAATTTGCAGTGCCTTCCAAGGGCTGTCTAGTGGCTGCTGTGCTGTGTGGCACAGCACAGACGCTCTGTAGTGGCATGTGCTGTGGAGCCTCACCTCCTGTACCATGCCTAGCAAGGCAGCTGACCCAAAGATGCTTGGGGGGGGTGCAGTGCTTTGCACCGATGGAATTTCCTGCCGCACTTGGCACCGCAGATCTGCTCCCCCTCCCCAGGCACCCTGGAGTGGTGTATAGGGTCCGCGAAGGAATCTGTCCCGCATTCTTTGTGCCAAATGAGAGCATTTTTTTCCCATTTGCGAAGGGGTCCATGTCAGAAAGCACCAGCCCCCCTAAAACTCTGCCCGCCAGAGCCGTGCCCTTGCTGCATTTGGCTGTAGAGTCTGAGATTCTTTATGAAATCTTGTTGGAAACTAACTCCCCCAGCAGCAGAATCTGGGTAATGAAGTTAGGTGCCACTAAGACCTGCTAGCTATTTAGCAGTCTGCGCTCATAAAACTCAAGATGGAATCAATAATTAACAGGGGTCCTTGTCTTTATCAGAAAGTAACCAGTTCAGATGGTGTCCTTAAAACATTCCTGGATTTGCATAATCCTATTTGCTGAAGCCTAACTAATTGTAATTAGTGGAAGGGCCTGAAATTCAATTAAAGTGTACTGAGATTATGCCTTTTTTTAATTGCTTTAGTGCAAGGGGATTAGCTTTGGAATGATACTCATCCAGCAGACAAACTGGTGCTTCCACAGGAAACCTGGGCAAAGACCAAGGAGCTGCTTTTCCAAGAAATTGAGCAGTGATCAGAAGTCCTTTTATTAATGCATGATAGTCAGTTGGCCCATAGGACTCCCTGTCACAGATATTTATTGTCAACTGGGGCCAACACCTTAGCAGTGGTCAGAACAGGATTAGAAAGCCCTATGGAGAATGAGGAACATCCGCCATGACAGTAGATAGGATTAAAATGGGGAAGGGATATCAACTGTCATGCTTCACTACTAGGAGATAGGAAGAAACTTCCCCAGTGGACAGATAAGGAATAATGTGCCCATTATGTAGCCTCTTGTGCCTTCCTCTGAAGCAGCTAGCAGTGGCCAGGGTTGAGCACTGGGGACTGAAGTAGGTGGACCCTTTCTTCTGTCCACTCTAGCAATTCCTAGGTTCCTAAGAATACCAGACAGGAAATTACAGAGCAGTAACAACCGCCCCTTGCATTCGCTCCCAGGGCCAGCCTTTGGAAAGGCAGACACCTGAATCCAGGCTTGGTTGCTAGGTAAGTAGTCTGATTTTTTCCAAGTGGCTCAGGGCCCTGTGGCTTCCATTGACTTCATCGGCACAGGAAGGGTTAGAGCATTGCTAGCCTCGGCCAGGAGGATGCTATCATATGGGGTAGCATCCCAGAGGCCCAGGCCTTTGGTGATCTCGCTGCTTTTCAAGATCGGACAGCAGCTTGGGATCCATATGGGTTGAGTCTGGGGCCCATCCCTCGTATCATGGGGTTTCCTGTCCTGTATGAACCTCGGGGCAGGGGCTTTGTTTCCTGGTTTGTTTGATGTCACACGCTAATTGCACTATAGCTGCTATTAATTAATGTCTTTGCTCAGCTTGTGTGCTCCTTGGACTGTCCGCTGGATACATGTGCATGCAGCACCTAGCGCAATGGGCTGGGATCCATGAGTGGGCCCTCTAACCATATGGCAATACACACAATGAGTCGGAAGGGAAATGTCATGTGCCCCTAGGCCGACCTTGGTGAACACTGCAAAGATCTGGGCTCGCTTTCTGAGCCCCATTGCAGTCGCTTTGCCTGGTCTTCTAGCAGCTGTGGTTCATGGCAGGAGCGTTCTGAGAATCAGCCCATTTGAGCCCAATATTGCGGATTTGTGCAAAGCACATATTCTATTGACAGCTGGGACAGCGGGTTCTGAAAGGGCCAGTCAAGGATCCTGCGCTCAGAGTAGCTCTGCTGTCTGGAATACTTGTACCGGCTGAGTTGCAGGCTGAAGTCTGCTCCCGGGAACACCCGGGTCGTTGATTGCCAGCCAGGGATCTCCCAACAACAAGCTTCTAAACTGAAGAGGAGGCAAAGTCCAGCCAATAAATTATTTGCTAGAAATTGTTCTACCCCAAACACCCCACTGCACACTGAGATATTGGGCAGAGCCAGAAAGACGAGCCAATGCCCCTCGGAACAATTGACTACCCAGTCAAATGAGCGGAAGCAGACAGTGTCTTGCAGTAGCATTACCCCAACGCCTTCCCTCTCACCCACATGCCCATCTCCTCACCCCGAATGATGGGCATCCCGTTAGAAATGAAATCAGCTTACCCATTTCTAAAGGAAGGATCATAATCCTATTACCCAGCAGCAGAATAAACCCACGCGCCCGCAAGGACCATCAGAGTGTTGTCTCTAGGACACAGACCGTCAGAGCTGGCTGGGGCTAGTGCCAGCCCGGTGCAGCTGGCCCTGGGAAACATCTGCAGCAGGGTAAGTAATCCCCACTGCTTTCAACACACTAAGTGCAGCTGTTCTTCAGCTTCTTACATAAGGCATCAGTGTGCTCCAGCCTTTGTCTCGCTCACCTCCCTGGCTCTGTCCGCTTCTGCCACCCTGTGTGAGACTGTAGTTCCTTTCCTTGGGCTTTAAAATCCTAGTCAGTCCTTCCACTGCGGATGCCAAGTGATTGGAGGGTTGTTACTAGGCCGTGGTGCTGATAGCCGGTGCAGGGTGGATTCAAATCTTATCAGACTGTTGGCATGAACTCCTCCAAGGTGGCTAGTCTGGACAGGCACCAAAGAACCAGATGGATAATAGCTGGGGTGCTCTAAGCTGTCCGTGCTTCCAGGCTGCTGATGGAGCCGCCGAGCGCCTGTAGCAAACCCCTGGGTGGCTCGGTCTGTTTCCGAGGGGCAGCCAAAGGCTCAGGACTGGAGTTTGCCACGATGGGGGAATTTTCAAAGAAAATCTTTAAAACATTAATTTTATGGGATTCTTTTTAACTGAAATGTTCTGGGTTTTTGCTCTTTCCCCTTTTCTGGTTCCAAACTGGGAAGTGGGGTGGGTGGATCCAAGGGAGGGGAAAACCCCTGGAAACGGCAGGGGGTGGGAATTTCAGTGAGAAGGGAAATGTTCCTTTTCCAAACAGGCTGGGTTTTGTTGAAAACTGTTTTGAAAGGGAGAGCGTTGACTGGCTGCTCTTGCCAGGGGGGAGCCCCAAGTGTCGACCTGTTCCCCTTCTCCTTGCAATCATTTGTTATGGAGCAAGTTGGGGCTGTTGTCAGCCCCATCAGGCCTGCTAGCCCCGGCTAGTATCTGCAGAAGTATTGACCTCTTGCCCAGCCACCGGGGAGAGCAGCCCTGCTCAGATTAGCACCGCTCTGGGTATTTGCAGAGGAGGCAGGATACACAAATCTGTCCAGTTGTTTGCAGAAGTTTTTTCCTCTGGCTTGCTGTGGCTGTAGGTGTTGAGGGCCTGCTCCAAAGGCCCTGAGCTGCTGGGAAGACTCACCACTGCCTTCAATGGCTGTGGATCAGTCCCCAAATGTTTCTGAGACAATAGATAAACTAAAGCCTTACTAGAGAGGGGACCTGCAACAGCTGCTGACCCTGGCCCCTATCCTGCAAACTGGCACATGTTGCACTATTGCCCAGGAGATTGCTTAATAGATTACACCTATGCTTAACTTTATTATTTGCATTGAAATAGCACTTAGCGGCTCTTGGCCAGATCAGAGCCTGGGAGTGCTAGACCCTTCCCCCCCCGCCCCACACACAGAGCTTAGTGTGAATGCGCCAGCCAGCCAGTGGGGTAAAGAGCGTGCTGAAGTCATGTAATCAAGATATGGCAAAGGCAAAGCTAGAATCCAAGTCTCCTGACTCGCAGCCCGGAGTCCCTTTCCAGCCTTGTAGCCCAGACCAGCTCCCTGCTGTGAGAGGTGTTGGTAAGGGAAGGGATTGCCACTGCTCACAGAACACAGAGTGGGGTGAATGGGCTGCTCTGCAGCTGGAGAAGCCAGGAGGATGGTCTTTCGAAGGGGCAGGGTCTGTGAATGGATAGTAACTGCACAGGTGGCTGGGTTAGGGGATCACTGAAATCCCTCACAAGTAAGGGGCTGTGTAACAGCACTCACTGTTGAAGACTCAAGCTTCATTGTAGGCACCTCCTAACTCTGATCATTTATCCACGAGAAATAAACAGTACGGGCTAGAATCTGACCTCTTGATGCCCAGGGGCTAGTAGGCTATTGAGTAGCCTGGGAGGGCTGCTTGCAGGATAGCATACTAGCCCTCTGGCTTTGGGAGACTAGCATCTAGCCTTTAAAAACCCATTTCTCCTTTCACAAATTATATAGGCCTTGCCAAACCAGCTGAGGTTTTACTTGGGAGTGACTGTAACTGGCGATGCTTTGCTATTTCACCCCGGATCGCTCGTCCTGGAACGGAGATGTTTCTTGGGCACAGAAGACTGATGCTACTGCAGAAACCCCTTCATAGAAACAATGGAGTGAGAGTAATTTACCAACCCCGAGCATTCAAGAAACCAGGAGTCAGCACCCTCCCCTCCTAAAAAAATACAAGATTGGCTTTAAAAATCATGAGAGTTCTGGTCTTTGAGCCTCTAGGGTTTGTGTTCAGTGTGCCACTGTGAGGGCTAGAAAATCACTACGCTGAAATTACTGCGTACTGGCGTGATGCAGGGGGCCTGGGGCTTTGAGAAAGACACCAGCGCTGAGACTTGTGATAAAATCATGAGAGCTGGCAACCGGGAGGTGAGTTTGGGTTCCCAGGTGCAATTGGGCTGGATGCTAACGCTGGAGCAGAAGTCATGGATGCTGCATCCCACCCCGCCCCGCCAGTTATTCCGGTCTTGTGTTGCACAGGAACTGACCGTGCAAGCACTGGATCCCACACAGCTACTAGTAAAAGAACAGCATTAAGGCTGGCGAGCGGAGCGCAGGAACCCACAAGCTGGCAGGCTGGACAAGAGCAGGGATCCATCTACACCAGTGGCCAGCCCCAGCTTTTTCAGAAGCTTCCCCACCCACGAGCAATTATAGGGCAACATTTTTACCTACTCCAAAGGTCAGTTCATGGCCTGAAACATGAGGGGTTAGGGCCCTTCCAAACTTGGAGGGGGGGGAGATTGTTTTTAACTCATGTATGTTTTCATTACCAACAGAAGTGTTCAGTCTTTTTGTGGGTCCAGCTGAGCTTGTGGCCTCAGTGGTGTCTGTGGCAATGAGTTCTGCAGGGTAACTGGGCCCTGTGTAAACTTTTTCCTCATATTGCTTTTAAATCTGCTGCTTTTCACTGATTGAGTAGCATCTTGTGCTCTGAAGGATGCATTGAAATCATCTACCTTCCTTCTCTCTCCAGTCATGTTGTATTCTATCATGTCCCTTTATATTTATCTCCTAACAGCTCCGTCCTTTCCCTCAAAAGCTAGAAAATGCCAGAATTAAGCTTGCCCATATAATCTTAATTCTGCCCTTGGTGGGTATGAATTGTGGGACAGTCTCTCATTACATGATCAAACTGGCTCTCGACTAGGCTATTTTCACTGCCCAGGAGAGGGAAATGCAACCAGCAGCGTCCACAGTGAACAGTCTCTGAGAGCTCATTTTAATGCTAATCTTGCGACGCGTTATCTGTAGACCTGGATCCTTGTCTTTTTAAATATGTGACTTTTAGCTAATTGGGACCCAATAACTCCTGTGCTTGCAACAGCCCATACTGATAAATGTGCTGGATCAGTGCCCTGGAGGACAGACTTCAGGGCCCCAGTCCCAGGGAGAAAGGACCTGTTTTGTCCTTGCAAACGCACAGTTTAAAACAAGCCAGCAGGGATATTTCAATCCCACGCAGGTGCTGCCTCTGTCTTCGTTAACACGGTGTGACACATTATCCGCCATGCACACAGCTAAGCATGTGACCCCAGGGCTTTCTGAACACTAACTGGTGGGAAGAGACCTCTGCACCGTGCTGGTCCCAGCTGACCTTGCATGCTCAGATCTTCCCTTTGCCAGGACACCAGCAACCAGAAGCAGCTGCAGCACGCCAGCTGTTCCCAACCCCCAGTGTCAGAAGCAATAACAGCACCCAGCAAAGAGCCTCCCAGATTCATTCAGCCCTCGCTGTCCCCAGGTTCCCGACAGGCTTGGTACGAGAGTTGGGATGTTAGAGGTCAGGGGAGAAGGAGCAAACAGTTGTAACTTCAGGGATTTGCTGTTTAAAGAAACAGACGCTAAAGCCCCTTCTTTGTCCCATGTTCCCTAGGGCTGGCAATGTCCTTGCAGTAAGGAGCTTAGAGCTGTCTGAGCTCAGCCAGTTCCAAGGTTGCAGGAGCTTTTCTTCTGCAGCAGGGGCGGGGTGGCTGGCAAGTGGGTCACTGAGCCGTGGAACGGAGCCCTGGCCCGCTCTGGGCTGGTGAGTGGCTAAAGCTTTCGTTTAAAGGGCGTGGGAGGGAGGGTCTGCATCCCCACTCCTAGCTAGCCAGCTCTGTTTCTTGGCTTTTGTGTGCACCAGCCCCCTGGGCAGGAGGGTTGGCCACCCAGTTCCTGTTCATTCCCAGGAGCTGGGTAGCAACAGCCCCTTGCGGGCATTGAAAACCTCGGTCCAGGGTCACGGGTGGGGATTGAACTGTGGCTGCTCAGCACCGGAAAGCACATCCCCCTGCCCCACCAGCTAAAACACTAACTGGCAGTCAGTGAGTGAGTCAGCCACTAGAGGGAGGTGTGATCCCATGCACCACCCATCTTGCACCCACATTCCCTGCTCCCAGGGGCGAGCAGACTTGGGTGACCCACACCCGCTGGGGTGCTGCTGTGTCCCCCCTCTAGAGGAGCCTGCTGCTACACCCTTGGCTAAGGGTGCTGGGTCAGGTCAGACTACATCCAGCTGCCGCTAGCCACCCAGGAAGGCGGCAGTACATTTGCATTGGTGGCCCATCTCAGCGGGCACTGTGGGCCGCCATCTCCTTGCTCCCCTCACATGGCCAATTCTCTTTCTTTCTTTTTGCCGCCAAACGTATGCCCTGCAGGGAGAAGCCGGGACCTGGAGCCAGTGGATTGCACCAGCAGCTGACACCCCACTGCAGCCATGAGCCTGGAGCCCCCCAAGCTGGAGATCAAGTCAGCCACCAGGGTGACTGGAGGGCCAGCCACCCCCAGGAAAGGGCCCCCCAAATTCAAACAGAGGCAAACCAGGCAGTTCAAGAGCAAGCCACCCAAGAAGGGGACCCAAGGGTGAGCACGTAGAGTGGGAGTGCTGCTCTCATAGAGTCTGGTCTCCCTGTACTGGTGAGCAGGCAGGGCCTGTGGTGACTGGCCTAACCCAAGGGCTTAGTGTACTGCCAGCCCCTTCTGGCCAGGACTAACCTCTGGCCCTGGGCTCTGCCCCCCCAGCTGTAACTGCTGCAGCCCCTGAGCATTTACTCCCCAGATAGCTCGGGGGCAGGGCTCTGCTGTGAGACTGCTCTGCCCCCATCCACTCTCCCCCTGAACTGTGGTCTTTAGGGGAACCCATGTGAGGCTAGAGGGGACTCGACCGGGACAGCCCAACAATGCAGCAGGAGGGGAGCCACTGGCACCAGAGCAGGGAGACCTTGGTGGGGGCTTTAACAAAGAGAAAGGAGTGCCCCGAACAGCAGCCAAATGAGAGGAGACCACCCATTGCAGCGAGAACCAGAGTTGGGAAGGTCTTCTCACCCTATCGCCCGTTCACTGACCACGTCCAGGGAGATGCACCCAGCTGGGGGCTTGGCAGTTCACTGCAGCAGTGAGATTCTGCAGGTGTCAGGTCTTCTGCAAAGGCTCCACACCCAGCGTGAACTGCCTAGAACTCAGTTCTCCCTTAGGGTGCAAAGAACCACAGCCACCTCACTGCCCTACAGTGCTGGGGACTCAGGCAATGGGCTCTTTCAAGGCTGGGTTTCTGGCCAGTGAGCCAGCAAGGGGTATTTGCTGGAGAGGCTCCCTCTGGCCAGCCCGTCATCCCACACCTCTCCACGCAGAGCTGGGGGTCACAGATCACTGGGGGTGGGTAGGGATGCTCCAGGCTGAGCCCAGGCAGGAAGAGTGATGTAATGGTGTCTCTCCTTGCAGGTTCGGTGATGACATTCCTGGCATGGAGGGGCTGGGAACAGGTAACCGAGCAGCTGGTGCTTGACTGGTTTGGAAATAAGGAATGTGTTCCACATGAAAGGGAGAGATTAACAGCAGGAGCCAGCCCCCCCCCCCCCCACTCTGCAGAGACACCTCAGCCCTGAGGAGAGGTTCACAGCTGTGCAGATATCAACCCCCCTCTGCATTTCCACCACGACTTGTGCTGGACTCCCACCCCGCCCCCCACAGCTCAGCCCTGACCTGCAGTTCCCCGCCCCCTTGGTCCCCTCCTGAGAAGTGGCCACCAGCTGTGCCCTGGCTGGGTTTGCTGTGGATAAATGGAACCAGGAGGGACTGCACATGGGTCAGTTTCTCATATGGCCTAAAGCAGGACTTGAACTTGTGGCTTAATTCCCTGTGCCATCCCGTCCCTCCCCCTTTGGCAGACCCCCTTTCCCCCTGCACCAGAGAATGAACTTCCAGAACAGCTGGGTGACAAAGGCAGAGTGCCTGGGAGAGCTCTGCCCTGGGTAAATAGCGCCCAGCCCTGTGGCACTGGTCTCCACTGCACAGGGGCAGGATGCGCTGGCATGGAACAAGCCCCATTTGAATTGGGACTAGGGGCGCCCATAGCAGGGACAATGTGCCAAGCAGCAGTGCTGGGGAGAGGGCTTTGCCCAGACAGCAGCCAGATCCTGGCTCACGCTGACTCCTGCCTCTGTCTGGTTTTCCCCTTTCAGACATCACCGTGATTTGCCCCTGGGAAGCTTTCAGTCACCTGGAACTCCACGAGCTGGCGCAGTACGGCATCATCTAGCCGGCCCCTGAGCATGTGTCTCACGGCAGCCCACAGAGTGTCACTATTTATACAGAGGGGGCTGCAGCCACTTTCGCTGCTAGTGACGAGACCAGCCTCAACAAGCTCTTTCAAATAAACACGCTCAGTCGAATCTGCTCTGAGTCTGACCTGGCTTTCCAAGCCAGCTCTATTCCACCCTTGATGCTCCCATGCAGCCTGGATGTGTTGGATTTCCCCAAGACACGCTGTGTACCACCAGTCTCATTCACCTCTCAGCTTGCCCAACCTGCTGGAGCAAGGCCAGTGGGATTTGGCATTTAATGTCTGCTAATTGTTTGAAAGCCCTGGAATTTTCACTAGGGCTGCAGACTCAGCAAACTGGAGTAGTGGGGAGCCGTGGCTGCAGTGTGAGGTGTAGAATGATCCTCCCTCTGTTGTGTGTTAGCCACCTGTTCTTCCACAGCTGCCTAGGGCTGGGACAGGTTCTCTCTCTGCAGGAGCCAGGGTAGCTTTACATTACTATAAACTGCAGAGGGTGGATTATACAGGCTAATTACCAGCACTTGCCAAAACCCAGGCATCACACACCCCCACCAACCCTCCCCATTTTTCAGTGAAAATGCTTTCAGACGGACATCCTCCCCAAGGCCAGACAGCTCTCCTCCTTAAAACTTCGCCTGCCCCTTGTCTCAAAACATCCAGCCCTGGGGAAATGCAGCCACCTATGGGGAGGAGCAGAGAACTCCCTGCTTGCAGGGGGTGGGCTCCACAGAGGTAGCATAAACCCTGGCTGCTTGGGTGAAAGGAGGGGGTCAAGGTGCAAGGCATTTTGTGGTGGCATGGAAGTCTATTGATCTGAGAGAAGCTGCTTGTGTAAGCAGCTCTGGAAGCTGGGAGCCCGGCCTCCTTTGCCCATGGATAATTGATACAGCTGTGCCAAGAGGCGAGGCAGAGAGAGCAGCTGGGGCAGTTTCCCACTCAGCACAAAGCTCTAATTGAGCACTTCACATCCTCCGAGGGCTGCAAACATTAGTCACCTGGAGATTCCCCTTGGGGGCGGGAGGGGGGCAGAGAATGCTGCAGCTAGGAGCCTCTGAGTCAGCCGTGCTGGCAGGGGAGGGCATGGCAGGCTGGGGCAGCCAGCACCGGGCGTTCAAGGGGCGGCTCTGCACAGCCAAGCAGCCCAAGGCTCTGTTCTGCAAGCTGCATCTCATTGCAAGGCCTAGCTGAGGCCCAGTGCAGTCAGCAGAGGGGGCTGTTGGATTGGGCTTCTAACCCCTCCCTCCCCGCCACTGCTGAGGGTAGGGCAATCTGGCCCTTCACTTCCCATGGCCAAGAGTGGGCTTAAGGGGAGGTGAGATGGCCACCGCTGGGTGCGTCCGGTCTAGTCTCGCAAGGCAGCGGCTTCTAACCGCGGAGCAGTTGGACTGAGCGATTGTCAGTCCTCGGGGCTCACTTGCCCTGTCTGCCCTGCATGGTATCTCACTGCGGAGGGCCCCTTCCCAGTCACTCCCCTCCTCTACAGCCATGGAACAGGTAGAGATTTATTTGCCAGGTACCTACAAAGCTGTCCAGCCCCAGCTGGGCAGGGTAAGGCCTTCCCACAGCAAGCGGGACATGGGAAGCAGCACATGGGGGGGGGGGGGGGGGGGGGGGGGGCACAGAAACCCTTGCGCTCAGCTGAAGGCCTGGGGTTCCCCCCTCGGTGATTGAGAGAGGGTCTCCTCGCAGCAGGCAAAGGCAGGGGCGGTGCAGGTGGGCTGTTTCTCCTGCACATGCCCTGCTGCTCCAGCCAGGGACGAAGGGCTCAACTCTGATCTCCCGCAGCCCAGAGAGCTGCTGCAGCAGGCTCAGTGGGGCCAGCGGAGTTCCCTGCCTGTGCCAGACAAGTCCCAGAACTAAACCCCTTTCCCCCAGCGGCCCTCTTGCCAGTGCACGAAGGGCTTTTCTCAGCATGGTTCCACCCCTTTTCACGTGACCCCAGCTGGAATGGTAGCACCACTTCACACTGGAATCCACGTGTCCACCAGGGAGGTTACGCTGAGACAAGCAGCCCGGCTTAGATTCACACCAGAGCTTGTACCAAACAGCCTTTCCCACACAGGCGTCAGAGAACCCGAGGTCAGCAGCGGGCCCAGCCCGTCCATCGTGCCCTGCTGGAGAAAGGTTCTGAGCCCCCGTTTCAATCACATCAGCTTGAAGCTCCGCCCCAGGATCCCGCTTTGACCTGCAGCCACGTGTGGTGAGTCACCAAGGCCCTGGCTGCCGCCGCCCTTGTGCTCTGACAAATGCCAGGTCTGCCAGTAACTTGGTTGCCAATAAGAAGCCTCCGACTTCAACCAGGATCAGAAACACAAAGTAGATGCTCAGCATCCCCCTGTGGCCATGAAGCCACCGGCTCAGCTGGGGCACGCAACCGCCGAGGGAAATGATATTTTGAGCTTCAAACTCCTCCATGCCAAGGACTCTGAAGCCACACTGGGAGTTTGTGATGGTGCCATTCTCCAGGGGATTCAGACAGCAGGAAGCGGGAACGCCGCAGGCTTGCACACCGGGGGAGCTGCAGTTAAAATACCTGCGAATGACCAAGGAGAATCCGTCACTCTTTGGAGGTGACTCGAGGAGCCCAGTGCTTTTGTGCTCACCACCGCAGCTGGCGTTGCTCACTGCAAGCAGAGAGAAGTCTGAGGTGCAGCTTCAGGGTCCATCTCCCACGGCCAGCACAGGCTGTAGCGGTTCTAGTCTGAGATCCCTCTGTTAAGCGGGCCAAGCTGCACTAGGCCCACTTCAGACTTGTGCTCCAGTTGCGGGGCTGGTGGCTGGAACCTGAGTGGGAACGTTACCTGCCAGCATCTCTCTCAGGTTGGTTTAATGGTGTCATTTCCTCGGCCCACCCCTGCTACCACATCCCACCAGGGGATAAAGGCTCCCCACCGTATACAAACGCACCTGCCAGCCAAGCGATAGAGGGACGGCCCAGAGCCTTGAGGTTGCACTGGGTCTTCCCTGCCCTGCCCTGCCCTGCCCTGCCCGAGTTTCACTGGGTCGTTGTAAGAAGAAAAAGCAAAGCAAAGAGCCTCCCTTGCAGGAGAACATGGAGAAGTTTGGGGCTCCAGCACTGTAGACCAACATCTTCCCATGGCCCAGTCTCAGCAGCTCACTCCTCGCCTGAACACAACAGCTTTCCTCTAGCGTCTGTCCACCCACCTGGCTCTCCGTCCACACAGAGAGCCGCCCTATGGAGGCCAGGCCCAGAAGTGCTTTGCAAATACCTTGTGGACTCGCCCTCAGCAAGTCCGCTCCCAGAACAGAAAGGAGGGGAGCGCAGATTGTGCCTTCCATGAGCTTTGCACGGCGGCGTCACTGTTTATTACCCTGCACCAGATGCAGTGTGAGTGAGGCTGAAGGCATGTGGCTGCAACACGTCGCTGCCTGTATTCAGCCTGACATGCTAGGAAGCTGCACAGGCAGCTGCAGCATAAGCATGTAGCCAGGAGCTGAGTCAGCTGATGCTGGCTCTCCTGCATGCAAGGAGCATTTGGAGTAGGAGCTTTGCTAGCCCTAAAAAATGGATTCGAGATTTTCCACAACCTCCCAAGTGAGTCAGACAACGTGGCTGTAGCCCAAACCTTTGTACTCACATGTTCATTTGCCAGTCCTGGTAGGACTCTGCGCCACAGCACTGCAAGCCCATCTGAATTTCGTCCATGATGAATCTCAGATCTGGGTCATCCTGATACCTTAGGACAGCCCCCAGCATGGTGTTCTGCAGGGAGCCCTTGAGCTGGTGTCTCAGAGAATACAGGACAAGCCCACCTAGAATCTCCAAGATGACAAAAGTGATGACTCCCCCAGTAAAGAACTTCAGCAGGCAGGTGTTTTCGTAGAGCGCTCCCATGCAGCCTGCTAGAGAGACGGTGCTGACGCCCAGACCCACCAGGACAAAGAAGAGCATGGGGTCAGAGCCCAGGTGGGCTATACGCTCACTTACCAGGGACTCCTTGGCCAGGAGCCCCCAGATCCCAAAGGCCAAGATCAGCAAGCCCAGCACAGAGAACAAGAGGTTCCAGAGGAAGGTCAAGTACTTAATGCAATAGCTGCAGAAATCCAGGCTGTGGCTGGGAGGCAGTAGAAGATCCCATTTTCCTGGGTGCTTCTCTGGCAATCCAGCGTCTGGGTCTCCAGCGGCAGAGAACAGGGGGCCAGGGAGGTTGGGTGAAGAAAGCAGCTTGCCCAGTCTGTGTGTCTGATTGCGGGGAGAGAGAAAGAACAGATCATTTCCTGGTTCAGTGAGGAGCAGAAAAACACAAGCATGTCCTCTCTTCTGGGAAGTCCTACTCCACTAGAGCTCTTGGACAAGATTCAGACTTGGCGAAAGTTTTTCTCTGTTGCACTTAAACTTTATTGTTTTCTCCACCCCCTCAAAACTTTGTTTTTTTGCAGCCTCCTTGATTATGTAGGATTTTAATGCATTGGGTTAAGGATCGATTCCCCCAGCACAACTATTGTTTAAGGAAGCGAAAGTTTCAAACGGCCTTCGTTATCCTGGTAAGCCCTTTGTTATAGAACAGGGAACAGAAGAGATGCAAACTGTGTCTGGATTTGCCATTCTACGAAGTCATAGAAGCACTAGCTAGATCTTCAGCTATTTAATTCCTTCTCATGCAAAACTGGCACCCCATTCAGTCTGCACCGAGCTTCCTGAACAGCCTCTCTTCTCAGCTAATCTGCAGCCATTGTGCAAGATACTGCGTGAAATGAATCTAACACTTCACTTCAAAGCTCTCAAATACTGACTGTGTTGTGTGTCGAAAGAGTGAGGAGTCCCTGGGCACAGCAAGCTGGAGCATACTTGGAGTGTTGCCAACTCTCATGATTTTGCCGTGAATCTCATGATAATTATTGTTTCCTTAAAGCCCCAGCTTCTGGAGTCAAGTGGATATGTGATGATTCCAGCCTTCATCCTTTAAAGGAAAAGTAAGTTTCTAGCCCTCCTGGCTGTGCATAAAACTTCCCAATGGGACCCCAGTGCACCCAAAAGGCTTCAAAAGCAGAAGGCCAATAACAGAACACCACAGCTATTATTTTTATATCATCTCCTATCATCTCCTGACTTTAAAGCCAATCTCCTGATTTTTGGCGAGCTGACTCCTGATTTTTGAACATTTGAGGTTGGCAATCCTGCATAGGGCCAACAGCTTGGTATGAGGGTAGTTAGCAAAGGGGAGGGGACCAGGGACAAATGTCCTGCAAGTTTTATGGTTGGGGGGAGGGCTGGTGTTTTTAAAGTCCCCGGAAGGAAACATGTCCAACGCTGGCCATTTTCGCCAAAGCCGTGAGTGCGCCCATCTGGTTTTGCACCAGCAGTTCACTTCTGTTCCTAGAACTGGGGGAGCAGTAGCAGGGAGCCCTTGCTGCCATGAGCAAACGAGGAGCCAGGCTCCTTAGCTGCAGCAGAAACCGATGGCGTGTGTAGGGGAAAGACCTTGAACTGAAAGAGCAGCTGTGGCAAGAGAGATTTCAGAGCTGCGAAGAGGGGTGGCTGGGGGGCACTTTTTTGTCCAGTGTTTGTGCATTGCCTGGCTCTGCGGGGTGCAGGCTAGGACTGGGCTGCAGTACAGCTAAGAGAAGAGGCTGCTCCCTGATGCCTGGGCTCCAGTCATTGCTCTATTACCAGAAGGAGGGCGGTGGTTCTCCCGGTTTGCATTGATCAAGGCTGCAGGAGGCTGTTACTGCCTTATACCGTTTGTTAATACAAAGCCCATTTTAAAATGCCAAAGAGGAAGCTGTAGACAGCCCCAGAGGCCTATGGGGGGGCACAATGTACAGTGGCTTTGCTTTACTTTGCTCTGATCTATTGGTTTTACTCAAGCATGAGTGAGTCATTGCTTACATTGGTGATACTATCTTCACCAGTCAAACTCTGGAGCGATAGGACAGAGTAAAACAGTGCTCTGCTGTGTTTCCTTCTGGCCTTGCCTTGCAAGCTCCCACATTCACTGGCCGCTCCCTCGGGCCGCAAGGACTGTGGGTCACCTTGTTACCCCCCTGCCTGAGCAAGGGAGAGGCCTGCTGGTGCTAAACTGGGGGTCAGCCCCCCAGCCTGTTTGCCTCCCCGACAATCTGCCTGGAAGCTCTGCCAGCCTTTATTCTGCCCTTGGCGTACCCCAGTCCCCGAATGCCGCGGAAGCCTCTCGACACGGTGTCTAGCCCTGGCACTGGGCACTCACAGTGACTACCAAGCCGCTGTCCCTGCCTGAAGAGACAGCGTGCACACAGCCGGGTGGCTACAAGGATCAGGGCCTTTGTCATAACTTTGCACAGTGATCTAAAGCAAATACATGTTTATGAACAAAGAGCTGAGACTGACCAAGTCACGTGCGGGTCAGGCCCGGACAGTGGAAGGAGAATGGTTACAAAGACAACAAACTGATTAGTGGCTCCCTTTCCTAGTCAGTCCGGGGAGCTTCTTCCCATGATTCCCTCTTTGATCAAGCTGCCAATTTTCAGTCATACCAGGATCCAGGCTGTCCTGATTTCCCCACACCCTCCAAGGGGTTTCCCCAGAAAATGGAGAACAAAATATTCCTTTGCGTCTCCTTATATAACCCAACATTTACTGTCTTTGTTCCCACAGTCAGGATGGCCCCTGGTGTTCACACTCCAGTCTGCTCTGCCATGTCAGTTTCACATCCCCTCCCAACCTGACAATATGCAAATATCACTTTCTTTGCCTGGCAGAACAGCTGTTTGTCCATTCTGCCTTGTTCCAGATGTGAAAACATTCTTTCCGTACAGACACAACTCCCTGTACAGTGTCAGCACAGACAGTTCGCTATGATGCTAGTGACCAGCATGCCATCGGCCAGCCTTTGATCCCTCACATCGCTGTTTAGGTAAGCACCGTGACAGCAGAGTGTTGGGTGTGGCGAGTCTGGCAGGCCTGCTAGGACTTGCTGACAGAGTAGTGAACCACCAATGGGCCTCTGTGTCATGACAACTCACTGGGAAGCCCCGCAGAAGGGTTTGAGTGACAGATAGCTGTTGGGAGGAGGAACCTTGTGCCGCCATCAGAAGAGGGGTAGGCAGCCGATTCCAGCCCAGGCCCAGCCCAGGTGCTGGAGGCAGAAATCTGAACCCAGCCTCATGACACCCCATGGCAAACCAGGCCTCTCGGTCCACCTTAGTTTGCTCAACCTGATGCCAGCCGCGATGAGCGTTAGTGGCGAGCACAGGAAGGAAGCACACAGCAGATGGAGAGCAGAACTGCGGGGGTGAAGGGAGCGAATGACTTTGGGAACATGTTGTAACCTTAGAGATTTAAGCCAGGGCAAGAATCCGGCTCATCTGCACAAGTCAGGAGTGGCTCTTGACTTCAGTGGAGATGCTCCAGATGTGCCCCTTCCTGACGAAGAACAGAGCTTAGGGCCAAGGGATTTCATCTCCCCCGCCCCCCCTCCGCCCCGAAGAACACTGGAGTCTTATTTTCAGGCGCTCCTAAGACCCCTGAAATCAGTTCTGGGTTTGCAGTTAAGCTGAGTCACAGAGCCTGACCCCCACATACTCCAAAGAGAAGCACAAAGCCAGCATGTAACACAAACCCAGCGTTTACCTGTGGTAACAACGGGCTCCTCTCACCTTCTTCCACCTTCACTTTCTTGAAGGAAAACCGTGCAGCAAAGGGAGTGACAATCAGGAAGAGCTTCTCTCCTGTGCTTGCTGGGCCATGTCCAGATGCCATCCTGCTGCAGGTGTCCCCTGCTTTAGCAGACAGAAGGATCCACAGGCGAGGCGCTGTGAGCAGCGTAGTGAGAGCTTTGGGGCTGGGCAGACACTTTGGTCAGGCTGCTATCATGTGAGAAGTCACATTTCATGGCTTAAGTAGCCCCTGCAATTAAAGAGGCCCATGCTGACTTGCGTGCCCTGAGTATACCAGTTCTTGAGCTTCTAAGAAGCCGTCTTGCCACATAGCTGTGCATACTTCAAGGTTATTTGATTAAATGACTGCACAAAGAAATGAAGTGACCATGTTAGGGCTGTAAGTGGCAGGTAATTACGAAGAACAGGGTTCTCGAGAGATCCCCACATCCTTCTTTATTGTCACTTGGCTGGTTGTAGTTTATTTTATTTTTTTGTAACATTCTTTCTCTAGCTGCGTCCTTCCCCTGGAGGCAATTGGAGCTTTATTACTCCGGCCTGGGGTTCACCTGCAGCAGTTGCAGGTATGCAGTGATGTCAGATTAATTATCCCCAGGGAATAGAAGCAGGCTGAGAGTGACCCCTGCTCCCACTGACATCACTTTCAGCCATTTGGCCCTGTGAAAGCAGGTGCTTTCTTTGCATTTCTTTAGCGGTCATCGGTGCCATTTTCAAACACACCTAAGGAAATCAGTGGGCGTTGGCTCCCTAAATACCTTGAAGGACATGAGCCTGTGTGACTTAGGAGCCTCCATCCAATTTCCAAAAGTGACTTATAAGGAGATTTTCAAAGGCACAAAGAGCCATTGGGCACCCAATTCTCATTGAAAGTTAATGAGATTTAGGCACCTCATTCCCTTAGACACTTTTAAAAATCCCAGCCTTGGGGTCAAATTTTCAAAGGTGCCTAAGTGACTTAGGAATTTAAAGTCAGATCTATCTTAGGAATGATTTTCCAGCATAGCTCTACCTGTATAGTATAGCAGCAAAACGTTCCTCATATGCGTGCTGTTTATATCCACAAAGCTGCATTTTTGTACTTGGTCTAGCATATTCCAGCCTCTACGTGAGGGGCTTTTGCCAACTCAGCTCTGTCACTCAGAGATCACATCTCTTCCCCACCCTTACCCACATCACTATACTGGTGCCGGGAGTAGGCTAGACCTGGCTTTTGTCCCATTTTCAAGTGCCGTAGACACCTGAGCGCTTAGAGCTCATTGCAAGTTGAGGGCACTTAGGTTGATCTAATTTTTAACAGACCAGGCCTATCTACATCACTCAGGGCTGTAAAAGGAAATTTCACTTGAGCGTCATAGTTAGGTCGACCTAGCCCCAGCGTAGATGCGGCTAGGTTGAAGGAAGAATTCTTCCACTGACCTAGCTACCACCTCCTGAAATGGGACATTACCTACCTAGACCGAAAACCCCCTTCCACTGATGTAGGGACGTCTACACTATGGCAGTACAGCAGCACGCAGCAGCATCGTAGCTGTAGCGGCTGTTGTGTAGACATAGCTTAAGTTCCTTTTGAGAATGAGAGTTAGGTTCCCCAGTCACTTGGACACCTTTGAAAATGTTACTGTGTATCTAACCTGGCCCAGTCCTGTAGAACAATCCTGGATTGCCCCTTCTAATACACAATTCCTGCACTCTTCCAGCAGGCCCCTTTGTGCACCCGCTAACAGGAGAATTGACGGGTGCTGAATGAACACTTCAGTCACTTCAGCAGATCGCTACTGGAGGTCCTTGGAGAGGGAGGTGATGACTGACATCCTCCCTGCTTTTCACCTCCTCCCCATCCAGAGCAGAGAATGACAGGTCGCAGGGAGCCGGACTGGGGCCCCTCCGGTCCAGGACCCAGACTCAGAAGTAGTGGCATCCTTGCTGGGCCAGAACACAGCTGGGCTGCCCCATCAGCACCACTAGGGTCAGAAGCAGGGATAATTCTCAACAAGTTCCCCACCCATCCTCATAGTTATGGCACATGCGCTTGCAGGGGGATGAAAGAAGCCAGAGGTTATGTAGAGCAATGTGATGCAGTAGTGACATAACATCATGATTTGGTCTCATTACTGGCTGATTTTGTGGCACAAATGATTTTATCCTGCAGGATGGACACAGAGGAATTCTGTGGGGTACCCGAGGAGTGGTTATGAGGCAGGACCAGGGGGAGGGGTTCTGTGGGGTCCTGGGGGAGAGTTATGGGACAGGAGTGGGTGGGTATGAGGCGAGACCAGGGGGGAGGAGTTCTGTGGGGTACCCAGGGAGCTGTTATGGAGCCAAATTGGGGGGGAGTTCAGCGGGGTACCCTGAGGGGTTATGGAGTGGGACCAGGGGGGTTCAGAGGGGTTATGGGGTGGGACGGAGATCTGTGGGGTACCCAGAGGGGTTATGGGATGGGACCGGGGGTGGGTTCTGTGGGGTACCCCAGGGAGGGGTTATGGGGTAGGACCAGGGAAGGGATTCTGTGGGGTACCCGGAAGGGTTATGTGGCGGGACCGGGGGGGGGGTTCTGTGGGGTACCCCAGGGAGGGGTTATGGGGTAGGACCAGGGAAGGGGTTCTGTGGGGTACCCGGAGGGGTTATGGAGTGGGACCGGGGAGGGTCCTGTTGGGTACCCGGAGGGGTTATGGGGCGGGACTGGGGGAGTTCTGTGGGGTACCCCAGGGAGGGGTTATGGAGCGGGACCAGGGAAGGGGTTCTGTTGGGTACCCCAGAGAGGGGTTATGAGGTAGGACTAGGGAAGGGGTTCTGTGGGGTACCCAGAGGGGTTATGGGGCGGGACCAGGGAAGGGGTTCTGTGGGGTACCCGGAGGGGTAATGGGGCGGACCGGGGAAGGGGTTCTGTGGGGTACCCAGAGGGGTTATAGGGTGGGACCAGGGAAGGGGTTCTGTGGGGTACCCGGAGGGGTTTCGGGTATTCAGCCTGTCCCGGCCCGGTTCGCTCGGGTCCAGGGAAGGAGGCGGGGCTCGGGGGCCTGCCCGGCGGGAGCTGATTCCCAGGGGCCGCCGCCCGCCGCCCCGGGACCGGGCCGCCAGCCGCGCAGGGGTCCCAGGGCCGGGCCGATCTGCGGCTCTCCCCGCCGCGACTCACGAGGTCTCCGCGATGGCGCTGCCGGCCCCGCCCGGCCTCCCCGCCTGCTCCGGGACGGTTCCGGCTCCGGCCTCCAGCTCCCATCCTACCGTGCGCGGCGGCGTCACAGCCCCGCGGCCGCCAACCCCGACAACAACGTTCCGGCAGGAACGGTCCGTCCCTTGCGGCGGCTGCCGCAAGCGCCACAGATCTCCACATCGCCCTCTAAGCCCGCCCATAACCCATCCAGGTACTCACAGAAACCGCCCCGTCACCGCCCCATAGACCCTCGGTACCCCACAGAACCGCCCCCGTCCGTCCCATAAACGCGCCGCAGCGTACGGCCCACAGATCTTCCACACGCCCCTAGCCCGCCCCATACCCCTCCGCGGTTTACCCCACAGAACGCTCCGCGTAAGCCTAATCCCCGACCCCCCGCGGTACTTCACGCCTCCCGGCCCACCATAACCCCTCGGAATGTTGTTATCCCCCAAACCGCCCAGCCGTCCTACCCCCAGTAAACCCTCGGGTACATCGCACAGAAACGTGCCCCCGGGTCCTACCTCCATTACACCTCCGGGGTACTCACAGAACCGCGCCCTGCATGTTCCTCCACCCATAACCCCTCCGGGACCCCACAGAACCGTGCCCGGTCCTACCATAACCCCTCCGGTATTTCGTACCTCACAGAACCGCTCCCCCGGGATCCCGCCGCCGCATAACCCTCCGGGTTACCCCACAGACCCCCCCCGGTCCTAGCCCCATAACCCCTCCGGGTACCTCACAGAACCGGTTGTCCCCGGTCCTCCCCATCACCCCTCCTGCCTGGGTACCCCACAGAACCTCCCCGTCCCGCGAACATAACCCTCCGGCGTCAAGTACCCGTGTCACAGGACCTCACGTCCACCAACATAACCCCTTTTCGCGCCGTGTACCCTACAGGAACCCCCCCCGCGCCACCCATAACCCATCTGTCGGGTACCTATTACCACAGGAACCCCACCGTCCCACCCATAATCCTACCCTGGGTACCCCACAGAACCGCCCCGTCCCGCCCTAACCATAAGCCTCCCTGGGGTACCCCACAGAACCCCTCCTGGTCCCCCCATAACCCCTCGGGTACCCACAGAACCCCTCCTCTGTCCCACCCATAACCCTCCTGCGGGTACACCCACAGGAACCCCCCCGTCCCACCTCATAACCCTCCGGGTACCTCCCAGAACCGCTCCTGGTCCCGCCCCATAACCCTCCTGCGGGTACCCACAGAAACCCCCGTTCCCCACCCATAACCCCGTCTGCGGGTTAACCACAGGAACCCCCGTCCCACCCATAACCCCTTCCGGGTACCCCACAGAACCCCCTCCTGCCATAACCCCTCCAGGTACCCCAACAACCCTCCCTGGGGTACCCATAACCCTCTTGGGGTACCCCACAGAACTGCCTTCCCCGTCCCACCCCATAACCTCCTCCTGGATATACCCCCCAGAACCGCCCCCCGGTCCCGCCCATAACCCCTCTGGGTACCCACAGAACCCCCCCATAACTTCTCTGGGTACCCCACAGAACCCTTCCCAGTCCTACCCCATAAACCCCTCTCTGGGGTACCCCACAGAACCCCCCTGGTTCTGCCCCATAATCCTCCTGGGTACCCCACAGTAACCCCTTCCTGGTCCACCCATAACCCCTCCCTGCGGTAACCACAGGAACCCGCCCGTCCACCATAACCCCTCGGTACCCCAAGAACCCCTCCCTGGTCCCGCCCCATAACCCCTCTCTGGGTACCCCACAGAACCCCTTCCCTGGGTCCCACCCATAACCCCTCCGGGTACCCCACAGAACCCCTCCCATCCGCCCATAACCCTCCTGGTACCCACAGAACCCCCCCCCATCCTCCGCGCACCCATACCCCCCGACCCTTAACCCCGACCCCACAAGAACCCCCCCGTATCCTGCCCATAACCCTCTCAGTACCCCCACAACCTACCTGGGGGTACCCCATCAACCCTCTCTGGGTACCCCACAGAACTCCTTCCCCGTCGCCACCCATAACCTCTCTCATGGTATACCCCACAGAAACGCCCCCCGGTCCCGCCCATACAACCCTCTGGGTACCCACAGAACCCCCCCATAACATTCTCTGGGTACCCTCCACAGAACCCTTCCTGTCTACCCATACCCCTCTGGTACCCCACAGAACCCCCTCTGGTTCTAGCCCATACTCCGTCCGCTAGGGTACCCCACAGAACCCTTCCCCGGTCCTGACCCCATAACCCCTCTCTGGGGTACCCCACAGACACCCCCCCGGTCTGCCCATAACCCCTCTAGTACCCACAGAACCCCCAGTTTGTCCGCCCATAACCCTCTGGTATACCCCACAGAACCCCCTCCGTCCCGCCCATAACCCCGTCTGGATACCCCACAGAACCCCCGGTCCCGCCCCTAATACACCTCCAGGTACCCACAGAACCCCCCCGTCCCGCCCCATAACCCTCCGGGGGTACCCACAGAGACCCCCCCATTCACCGCCCAATATACCCTCCGGGTACCCACAGAACTCCCCCCGGTCCCGCCATAACCCTCTCGGGTACCCCACAGAACCCCCCGGTCCTACCCATAACCCCTCCGGGTACCCACAGAACCCAGGATCCCATCCCCATAACCCCTGCCTGCGGTACCTCACAGAACCCCTCCGTCCGGCCGCGCCCATAGACGCCGTCTGCTGGGTATCCTCAGCGGGAACCGGAGTTATCGGGGCGTCCCGACCCCGGGGGCGAGTTTCCCTGTTGGGTCCCAGGGAGGGGTGCTGCTGGATATCCCGGCACGGGTTAGGCGCGGGGACTGGGGCGCGTGTTCTCTCGAGTGAGGCGCTCACCCAGTAACTCTATCTGGGTACCACACCGGAGCCGGTTATGGGGTCCGGGAATGGGGGGGTCCCTGTGGTACGCCCACGGAACCGCC
Organism: Chelonoidis abingdonii; assembly: GCF_003597395.2. Lineage (NCBI taxonomy): Eukaryota > Metazoa > Chordata > Testudines > Testudinidae > Chelonoidis > Chelonoidis abingdonii. The sequence continues at coordinate 29,908,959 of NC_133781.1, forward strand.
CGAGGGCAGGGGTATGGGGCCGGGACCGGGGCGGTTGTGTAGGGTAATGGAGGGGTATGGCGTGGCACGTTGGGGGGGGGTTCTGTGGGTATCCCAGACGCTAGGGGTTTATGGGCCGGCGGACCCTCTAGGGGGTGTTCTGGTGGGTCACACCGCTTGGAGGGCGTTAAGGGCAGGACCGGGGCGGGGCGGGGTTCTTCTGTGGGTAACCGCTAACTCCCACAAATCAAGCGCCGGTGATAGCCCCAGAGACGGGTTATGTGACAAAACCAGGGAAGGATGGGTTTGCTGGTGGGGTCCCAGATACCAGGTCAGAAGGATTATGTGGGGCAGAATATCACGGGTTCTGTGGGGTACCCGACTTGACCCGCCATCCGATCGAGGGGTTAATGGGACGTACAAATGGTCTACGAGGATAGAAGGAGGGGGTGTGTACACCTCCCTCGCCGTCAGCCAGTAGGGTTTGGTGCTCGGGGTTTGTGTATACCGACCCGGGTCTAGGCGGCCGGGTGAAACCCGGGGGGTAGGGTATCACAGAGAGAGCCGTTGACGTTCTGCGGCCGCACCGATCACTCTGGGCGCCACGCCCGCTTGGGAGGTTGGTACGAGGCAAGTTCGTTGAGAATGAGAGTCGTCCCCGTCACAATTTGCACTTGACAAGTATGGTGTCTCGGGCCAGTCTGTAGAACCAAATTCCTGGATGGCCTCTCTAATACACATACTGCCCTTTCAGCGGCTTGTACACGACAGCTAACAAGGAGCAATGCCGGGGCTTGAATACCTGGTCCTTGCCACGCGATACGCTATGGAGGTCGCGTGGAGAGGGAGGTGATCGACTCCGGGAACACCTCCCGGCCTTTTTTCACCCTCCCCATCCAGAGCAGAGAATGCAGGTCGCAGGGAGCCGGACTGGGCCCCTCCGGTCCAGGACCCAGATCAGAAGTAGTGGCATCCTCGCTGGGCCAGAACAACAGCTGGGCTGCCCATCAGCACACTAGGCTCAGAAGCAGGGACTAATATCTCAACAAGTTCCACCACATCCTCATAGTTATGGACACTGTGCGCTTGCAGGGGGAGAACGAAGCCAGGGTTAATGTAGAGCAATGTGATGCAAGAGTGGACATACCATCAGATTTGGTCTCATTACTGCGGCTGATTTGGGGCACAAATGATTTTATTCCTGCAGGATGGACACAGAGGAATTCTGTGGGGTACGAGGAGTGGTTTGAGCAGAGACCAGGGGGAGGGGTCTGTGGGGTCCTGGCGGGAGACGTTCAATGTATAAGTGGGAACAGGATAACTGAAGTGGGAGGGTATGGAGGCGAGCACCGAATAAAGAACAGCCCACCCCTCGGAAGCCGCGGGTGATGTGCATCGTTGTCCTGTGGGGTAGACCG
>NC_133781.1:29910380-30004555 GCF_003597395.2 Chelonoidis abingdonii
CCCCCGGGAAAGGGCGTCTCCGGGAATCCGTCCGGCTGCTCCTCCCCGGCAGAGGCGGTCGAGTGAGACCCTTCAGCCTTCGCAAAAGACCCAGAAACCCTCCCACCCCCAAGCCGCAAGTCGATGTTTTCCCCACCAAGAGAGGGTCTCCCTAGGGATCTTGCAGTTCTCACCATCTTCCCCAAACCCGGCTCTAGCACAGCCTAACTGTCTTTAACCTTTGGGGCCCATTTGAAGACTTCCCCCTGTCCCCCCCCCCCCAGGCTTTCAAGTTTTGGGGTGGGAGTTGAGCTTGAGAAGTTAGTGGATGGCAGTGTGCATATTAAAGTAGCGGTTCCATTGGGCTGGGGGAAGAAGGACAATATCCACTGGAAACCTTAAAATACATCTTCCCTGTGAAATGCTCTGCATGTGTGCCTGGAGCGCTTGATAGGCTTATTAAAAATCAGACCAAATGTAACCTCCCTCTTTCCCCCTCTAAATCTCCATCCGGCACATACAACAGATATGTTGTATCATAGTCTGTATCTGCACTAGGGAGGGAAACTGCTATTGACAACCATGTGCAAAGGTTGTTCATAGCACAGTTGTGATCCCAGTGTGGATTGTGCCTAACCCTTTCTGTACTCTGAACTTCTCCTTAAAACTCTCCCACCAGTACTGCTGCACCGGTTCTAGCAGTGTGCTGGACCACCTGCCAGTACGTTTACCACCGTGTTGTCTAGAGTAGGTCTAGATGACATTGAGATGAAAATTACTGGTGTCCAGGAGTGGCAGTTGGAAAATTCCCCAAAGTCCTCCAAGTCAAAAGCCCTTTTGGATGGGTGCAGAACCATTTTAAAACTCTGTTCAAAAGCAACCTTCTGGCTTTAGCCTAGGGATTGGCAACCTTTGGCATGCAGTCCATGAGGGAAATTCGCTGGCAGGCCGGAGCAGCTTGTTTACCTGCAGCGTCCGCAGGTTTGGCAGATCACAGCTCCCGCTGGCCACAGTTCGCTGTTCCAGACCAATGGGGGCTGCAGGAAGTGGCGCTTCCCACAGCCCCCATTGGCCTGGAGTGGTGAACCACGGCCAGTGGGAGCTGTGATTGGCAGAACCTGTGGATACTGGAGGTAAACAAACTGTCCCAGCCCACCAGCAGATTATCCTGATGGGCCACGTGCCAAAGGTTGCTGATCCCTGCTTTAGCCAAAATTTAGGCTAGAATGCTGTTCTTTGAATGCAGTTTGGTTTCATCCACATGAGTTGATCAGCCATGCTAGAAACTAGTTTAACTGGAATGGCATATAAACACAGTTCCTTTACTCTTTGTAAAGGTCTATCTCAATAGGCCTGTAATTTGCCAGTTGTTAGGCTGCTAAATCAATTGATTTCATTTGTTGCATGCTGATGTCCAGTCGGTCATTGGCCTCCGGTGTGTTCTTCCCCATTAGTCACCCTCTTTCCCGTGGAGGGAGAACTGGGTGTAGAAACTGACAAAACAAAAAGTTATTGAAAGTGTTTGAAAAATTCTGGAACCTTGTAACAAAACAGGGTTTGTATTTAGATTTTTCTTTCTAAAGCTGCCAGGCAAGCCCTGCTGTTGAAAACCAAGTGTCTCCATAGACTTCCAAAATCACAAGCATCTACGCTACTCTTGTAGGCAAAACTTTGGCCAACAGTGACATCATCCAGATCTTATTAGACCTCATGTGTATGTTCTTGGGGGCATCTATGGTGATGCCGCAACTGACATCTGCCTTCCTCTCAACATCTGGATGTTACTGATATTACCTTCCTTTTAGCATTTTCTTGGATCACCTGAGCAGCAGAGAACGTGTGTTTTTAACTGGGTTATGGCAAAGTATTCCTTTTCTCACCCACACACTTCATGTTAGTTACTGTGGCATTGATGCTGGAGATCTTATCTGAAACACTGTCCTGAGTTGAACACACCAAAATAAGGTACACAGCTGATTGGTCATATATTGTTGCAGAAAAGGTTCGAGTTAGGACCCAGTGGTACAGCCCTATGCTGCCATACTAGTGCCAAGTGGTTAAATATTCAATTGTCTGTTCTGATCTCTGGCTAGCTCCAGTGCCGCCTGGGAATTGTGTGGAGACATCATTCTCTTAGCCACTGGCAGAGAGAATGCTTCAGGGTGTTCAACAGCCTGGGTCTCATTAGCCCTTCAAATATTCTTAGTAAGCCCCACAAGTGGGAGAAGCTTGAACATTTAAAAAGATCTTTAGAGCCTTGTTTTGGCATTCTTAGGCTGATTAAATGTAAGTAGGCTTTCCAAGCAGGAAATCCAATGTGTGTTTGGGTTCCATGTGTGTTTGAAAAATCAAAGCAAGGTGGGGTTATCCCATAGTCATTAAGGTGCACCCTGAAATATAGTATTAATGAATCTGTTCCTCACCTGTGTTATGCACACTTTTCTGGGGGAAGAGAGAGTGCAGCAACTTGCACTCAGGCGAAAGAGTAGTCTGTTACAAATGTTTCCTGTTTCTAGCATGTTCCATGTATTCACATACACAACATCGGAGCGGTGATACGTGAGAAAATAACTTCGAAGAAGGGCATTCTGGAGCACTCTGGCAGCCTCTTGTTGTCACATGTCAAGCTCTGCCCTGCTGTCCTTCACATTGGCAGACTGGTGTTTGTAAGAGCACTCTCTGCAGCCTGGCTCTTCACTGCATATCCCCATGCTGCTTTGTACTCTGGGCTTGCAGCAGCTCTGAGGTGCTGGCTGAGCTTAGTCACTTTCACACTCCTGAGAAGTGTAAGACATACTGATGGTTGTGCCACTGATCCACAGCCAAGCCTGCCTTAATGGGAACACTTCCCTTTGGCCTCTTTTCCCAAAAGCAGGTGGCTTTACTTATCTCTCCCATCTCAAATGTTGGCTTGCAGAGGAAATTCTATTAACGTCCCCCAGTAATGCCTTGTGCCTCAATGACTTAATTCTCTTATTCTCTTTATTGGAGATAGATGCCAACTGTCAGTAATGTTGTTGAAATGAAATAAAACTGAAGATGACCCTTAATACTGCAAGTTAGCCCAGTTCCTCTGTAAAGGAAATTGGGAGATTGACTAAACTGCGCTCATAAAAGCTTTGAGTTATCCTGTAATAATGCTGCATGTTTTGCTTCATGTCTAAATCCAGAAGTTTCATCAGAAAAATAAGCTCAGTGCCATTATTGACCTTTTAAATCTGTTTGTAAAAATGCCTCACATCTCAGAGTAATGTATCTAGCAAATGCTATGAATGACTTCAGTCATGGGAAAAGGGTGTGGTCAGGGTGAGAGGTTGTGATGATACTTGCTATGTTTCATGTCTTCAAAAGTGAGGAACTTCTATTGCTCAGAATCAAAACCAGGACGGGCCATGGTATTGCTTTGTTGTATGACCTGGTATACCTTTTAATTCTCTGCAGATAATCCGGGTCCAGTCACCAGAGGGGGTGAAGCGCATCACAGCAGCAAAACGAGAAACAGTTGCAACGTTTCTAAAAAAGGTATCCTGCCTTTCAGCATTTCATCACTTATCTGCCGGCTTCCCTGCTCTCTTCTGGGCTAGGAGGGTGCTCTGGCTGCCCAGAATTTAGCCACTCTAAATGGCTGTGCTTTTGGGAACTTCTTAGCTTACTGGATGTATACACAGAGACTTTCTTGAATGAGTGATATATGCTCAGCCTAAGCAGGATAGCCTGCTGGTGGTTGTGTGGATCAGTATGCATTAGTCAGAACAATCTCTCCACAATTAAAGTGAAACTGGCTTTCTGCTATAAACTCAGTTTTGACACCTTCCTCCTAATTTATTCAAACAAATTCAACCTCTCTGCCTCAGCTTTCTCTGGTGTCATTTTCTTTGTTTTCACATTCTGATAAGGCAATGACTGAGAAGGTGTTTAAGATATGGTTGCTTGAAAAATCAGTTACGCTCCACTGTTTGAAAACTGTTACTTTGGGTGATGAGACATGATTTGTTTTTAAAATGGGTTGGACTGTATCTTGGTTGGTCTGTACATCTATACAGGAATTAATACAGGGAAATACTATAACATTTTATCAAAACTGCATTAAACTGAAATGCTTTCCCCTTCCATTCCTCTTGTTGCTAACAGTGTGTGCAGAGGAAGTTAATCTGATTCCTTTTCCACCTTGATACTTTCAGTCGTGTCACCAACATCAACCCTGATTCAATGTCACTGAATGAATCAGAGACCTGAATGGGAGGCTGAAAGGAAAGAACTACAATGTATACACACAACATTATGTTAAATACTATAAGTAATGGGATTGTGGGGGAGCATTAAATAGGAAATATAGAGAGAATATTCAATATCTGCCCCAAGTTATTGGCCTTCCTAAACAATATTTGAGTGGAAGTGAACTGGTAACTGTTTCCTTTGCTCCTTGAGTACTGTTTTGTTTTCTGGTGCAGTGTTATTTGAATGTCACAGGGGCTCTTCCAAATAGTTTTGGAGGTTGAGGAAAGATATTGACCAACTTTGAGATCCGCATGTGGTCTTTGAGGAACAGATTGCTGGGGGAACGAATTCCATAATTGGAAGTGTGCGGAGCACATACTGTTAATTTTATATTAGGTGTCAGTTGGTCGTCTGATGGTTAGTGTCTCAAATTCATTGTTTAGAGGGAGCAAGAATCTCAGATATTTTGCATTTCTCCTACAATCTTTTTTCTCCTCTCCAACTCCTGGGACCTTGGGAGTAGTGTGGAATCTTTAAGCTCAGTGCTTTTCTGTTAGCAAGAGGAATATCTTGTTCTATTGTGTTCTTAATCCTTCCCTCCAAACTGCCTGGATTTCACTTTACCTTGCTAGGGAGGATGAAGTAAGCATTCTGAGATTTGTGCTGTGGAGAGATACTCTTATTTTTCTTTCAGATACAGGATTTATTCTAAGAGAGACATTACAGGCTGTAATACATCAGTGACTAGGCTTCTTGAATCCTAATGGGTTTAGGTTTTACTACTCAAATGCCAATATATGTGCGTGTTACATCTAACTAGACAGTTGTAATTTAAACATCAGATTATAGCTTTTTCTGTTTGATTAAATGTAATCTTTTACTTGACACTTTAAGAAAAGCTTGTATAGACTGAAGATGAGGTTCAGGCAGAATTCTGTTAAAGGAGTACCTGCATACTGGAAGAACTTTCAAACATATCTTGCTCAAAACACAAATCTCCTTTTCACTGTATTTGTCATAACTTTCTTTGTAGCATTTGCTAATTATTGAGGCTATGGTTTATAAACCGGGGCTTTACTCCTTCCTGGCTTGTGAGCTCCTCTTAGTTGATCCTGCACAAATGCCAAATTAATTTCAAAATGTTATGCCATAAGGCACTTAATCGTCCTGGCACTCCATCTTTCAGAGCACATAACACCATATATATCCCAGGCCAGGTTACTGAGCATGATAGTATGGGAATTCCTCTGCTTCACGCAGCAAGGGCCGAATGAGTAGGCCGTCTGTCTTCAGGTTAGAACTTTAAACCTGGGAAAACCTGTAATTTTGTTTCCTAGCTGTAGAATTTGCTTCCTCCGTAATATACGAGGTCTCTGACCTGAGGAGCTGATTATTCGCCTCAGATAAGTTAGAGAGACTATTTAGAAATCGTATTGCTCTGAATAACTGACCTTCTTTTGCTAAAATTCACACCTCAGTTCACTATAGCTGAGAGGTTAGAGAAAACAAACTGCAGTCTCTTGTTTTCCATTTTATTGTGTGTGCTTGCCAGCATTTTGTGTGTCATGCACTTGACTGTGTCCCATGTGTAGTCCATCTGAAGAAGTGGGTTTTTTACCCACGAAAGCTTATGCCCAAATAAATCTGTTTGTCTTTAAGGTGCCACCGGACTCCATGTTGTTTGTGTGTAGTCCATTTCCTCTGTCTGTGAGTTTGACACAAGCAACGGAGGAGAAATATTTTTTATACATTAAAAAAAATGAAGCTACAGAAATTGCATAGGGACTCAGGGGAGCAGGTACAGCACCTGAAGCTACTTCTAACTCAGCTTTTAAATTGACTAGCTCTTAAAAGATCAGATGTATAAATGAGCAGAGATGCTATTTAACTGAAGTCAGCATTGCAAGCTTAAGAGAAAGTAGGTTTTAATTGAGGCACTTAAAGGATGAAAGGGAAGCTGTCTGGTAGTCTGAAGGAAGAGGCTTTTGCAAGCATAAAGTCCAGCATAAAGAAAGGCACATGGCCAACAGTGTAAAGAAATGAAAAAAGGAGCAGGAGAGAGTGAAGATTGTGTGGAAAATTGTGACTGAGAAATGAGAGCAGAGATGAATGTGAGGAAGGAAAGGGGTTTGGGGTCGGCTGGGGCGAAGGTGACTTGGTGCAGTATTCAGCAGAAGCTGGCATGGGAGAGTGGAGATTTGGATAATAGTGACTGGCGATCTCTCACCCCAAGTGAAGGTCACGTAGTCTTTAAGGTGCCACTGGACTCCTCATTGTTTTTATATGTAACATTGAGTGTTTGCTATAAAACTAACAGATTTATTTGTACATAAGCTTTCATGGGTAAAAAAACCCACTTCTTCAGATGCATCTCCATCTGAGGCTACCCCTCTGATAAATGTTACATATGTATTTTATTTGCTTTCATTGTCATCTTTATGACAAGTAGAGGTCCATATTTCTGTCAGCTCTTGTTTTCTTGTAAATTCCTTGTTAGGGTTTGTGTTTTTTAGCTCCCTGACAGTCTTCTCTACCTGATGGGAGGATGGGTTCAGTTAAAATACCTGTAGCAGAGAATTCTGCTAGGCCTTTCCTATTTTCTCCCGCACAGTGAGGACACAGATGTGAAGTGTTCTGTATTGTCTCATTCTTCTCTTATTTCCTAGGTTGCAAAAGAGTTTGGCTTCAGGAATAATGGCTTTTCTGTGTACGTCAATAGAAACAGGACTGGTGAGATCACAGCCTCCCAGAACAAATCCCTTCACCTACTGAAAATCAAGTAAGTTCTTGACAGAGACCACCAGGGATGCAGAGAGACCGTCGTACAGTAGAATATGCCTTACCCCTTTTGGCAAACCTGTCTAATGTCTCCATTCTGTGCCTGTGTGGTAACTAATGGACAAAACTGTGAGCTTCAGTATTCCCTGCAATATTCCGTTGTCATGGAGTCGCCGGGTCAATGCTCTGGAACTACTCCACATGAAGCCAGTCAGGACTCGGGGGGGAGCCCCTGCACCCCAACTCCGGAGTCAGATGTGACTCTGAGCCAGCCAGTAAAACAGAAGGTTCATTAGTCGACACGAACACGGCGTAGAACAGAGCTTGCTATTACAGAAATCAATGACTTTCAGCCAAGTCCATCTTGGCGGGGAGAGAGCTCAGAGCCAGGGCTCTGGTCCTCCCCCTAACCCCTAAGCCAGCTGACACTGTCTCGCTTCCAGCTGCCTGGTCCCTGCCCTGCTCATTGCTCTTCCTCCGGCCTTTGTTTCAGTTTCCGGGCCACCTGGGTCGCATCCCCCTCCTGGGTCTCAGGTTACAAAAAGGCAGCTATAGCATCGGTGAAGGCGGCTGGAGCAGCCTCCGCAAAAGTCACACTCCCTTAATCGTACCACCTAGACATTGGTGCAATACACAGAGAAACCGAGGCCACAGCATTCATGCAAAACAGTAAGACTCACATATACCACATAACCAGGGAAAATCCCCACTTTGTCACATCCGTGTCAGGCCTGTCACTAGTGACAAGGCAAATTGGATTGGTTGCAGTATTGCGGAAATGTGGGCTACCAGAAGTTACTGTCCGTGGTAGCCCATGGTAGCCACCTAGCTTAGGGTTTTATAGTGCTGCCCACTACTGTAGTAAGCCTGGACCAGACTCCTCCTTTGCTCCTCTATGACCAAGAGGGAATTGCATCATTTTTTCCTCCTCCCTATCTTCTGCACTCCTCCACCCACGCTGCATTGCTGCTGGAGTCCATTGAGCTCCAGCCCTCCCTCGTCAGAGACTACTGGAAATGTTCTTTCAGTCCACCCATCACCTTTTCTAGTGTGGATGTCGGTGTAAAAGGAAGGGCACCAAACAAAGCTAACTCATTTTTGTTCCTTAGTAGTGCACAAAAGGCCTTCAGAAGACACCCCACTACAAGTGTAGGCAACCTAGTTAGCCCTTTGTCCTGCTGAAGCTGCTGTTTCTCTCCTTTTAACCCCTTCCACCCTGTTCTCTTTCTGTTTCTTGGGCTCTGTTCTTGGTGAAAGGTGCCTCTTTATTTTGCTGGTGCTAAGAGGCAGAGTTCAGCACCTGTGTTTGAAGGCATCTTGCAACTTCATAATGCAAATGGACAAAACAGCAGGCGCACTAGCTAGCTAATGAAATGGCTTTGGAAGGTAGTTGTTAGTGTTGTGCTAGTTCATTTATTCTACTCGTGTCTCCAGATTTCAGGTTCTGGTACCTGGGAAGCTGTGGCAGATGTGCATTAATGAAGGCAGTTATATGCCAGTAAGGAAGCTTAGAAATTTCAGCAGGTAACTCAGACAGAAGCTGTAGGTTCCTCAGGGTGGATACAGTGAAAATCACGGTCAAACAAGTTATTGCTGAAAGAAAGGGAGGTGAAGGTAATGTATGTTGAACTGTACTCTAGCCTACAGAGCGGACGCTTTCCTAATGGCTGTTTGCCCCACTGTGTATGTAGGAAGTTAGGCACATTCCAAAGCAGTGCTCCTTTCTCTTTCTCCCCACATAGGCATGGTGATATGTTGTTCCTCTTCCCCTCGAGCCCTGCTGGCTCTTCCTCTGAGAACATGGACACCTCTATCTCTCAAGGGCTGTTGCGCCCCTTGGGGGTCCCTCACGTGGTGGAAGATGAGATCGACCAGTACCTAATCAAACAAGATGGGAAGATTTACAGGAATCGAGACCAGCAACTGTAAATACTACTGTGCTTTCTAACTAGATTCTATAGTTCTGTAGCACATGCTTGGTGCTTAACAAGATTTAAAATAATGTTCAGTATGAAACTGATAACCAGTAAGAGTGTTAAATGACTGGCCTTCCTTCTAAACCTTACACCACTCATTGGCTCCCCCACCCCTTTTTAAATACCCACAAGGAAAAACAGACTTTGCTGTTATCCTAGGAAGTTAAATCTGGGCTCTGGCAAGCCAAGGCTGCAAACAGATTCCAAACTGTAGGGCCTTTGCCAAGAAGGACCTACTGACAGCCACCACCTGTTTAAACCAAGGTCGCTCCAGCTGAAGTGCTTCTGATGATGATCTCTGTTCCCAACCCTCTTACAGCTATACAGATTAAAATCAGCACCTTGAATTCTGTTTAGAAATGTACTGGTAGTTAGTGCAGAACAATTCTGGAATATGCTCCCAGTGTGACACCTGCCTAATAAGTAGCGGGCTGCATTCTGCAGTAGTTTCTGTTTCCATATGGTTTGTGTGTATTTCCTATAGTATATGTTACATTAATCCAGGCTTAAGGTGACAGGCATGGATAAACTGTGGCATAGTCTGGATCCCACATGAAAACCACAAATGGAAAAAATCCCTTTTAGCCAAGGCTGCTACCTAGGCATCCAGGAATAACAGAGGATCTCAGTTGCAAATAGTTCATGTACGCCTTTGGTCAGGTGCTTTGGTTGTTCCCCCAGCCCACTAATGTTCCCTCTCATGCTCAGATTAAGCCACCACAGCTATCCCTTGTTACAAGATACCTGTGTGCCAGGGTAGGGGTGTTTGTGCAGCCCCTCCAGAATGAATTCTTGGACTTGCTGGGAAACTTTGTCATCTCAGATCCATCAGTTTTTAGAACAGCAAAACCACAGGAGTCAAAGGAGTGTGTGGAAGTTTTTTTTACTGGCTAGCCTAGGGGCTGGGAGTCAGGATTCCTGGGCATGATGCCTGGCTCCCTTCGGGATCACTGTAATAATTTCTTGTGCCCTCTGTTTACCCTTCTATAAAGTGAGGATACCTGCTTAGCTAACGGGAAGGTTGAGACACCGTGTTTATAAAGTGTGTTTAGATAATCCTAGCCCTTATATATAGTGCTTATCAGTAGATCTCAAAGTGCCTCACAAAGCAGGTACCATTATTCCCATTTTACAGATGGGGAAACTGAGCCACGTGGAGGGAAGTGACTTGCTCAAGGTCACTCAGCAAGCTAGTGTTGGACCTGGGAGTAAAACCCAGGTCTCCTGACTCCTAGTCCAGTGCTTTGTCTGCTAGACCATACTGCCTCCTGGTTTTGGCTGAGAGGATCTCTGGATGAGCAATGTGGTATTGTTCCCATAAAAATAAACATTAAGGTATTTTAATAATCCCTTAAATCTAAACACACCTTAACAAAATGTTTTTGGCCTGGCTGGTCACATAACATTAATTGGGGAAGATATATGATGGTAATTGCCAACACTAATTACTATTTTCACTTACCCTCAGACTTGGGACTAGATCCCCCATTGTGAAGTAGCTTCTCAGAGGTGTTGAGAAAAGATTTAAAGACAAGCAGGACTTTTTTTAACCTGAATGCCCCACCCAGCCCTGTTATGTTGTCATCTTTAGTGCTGCCACAGAAGGGAAGATCAGAAAGGCGTAGCCTTTAAATGGAAAATATTATCTAACCTTTTCGAGCTGATGACAAATGAGGGAAATGGCACATTAATCTTCAAACAAGAAAGGCAAAACTCTTCACTTCTTGGTTTAAAAAACCCCCAAACCAAAACCTAGGTTTAACCTGACCACATTTTCCAAGAGAGGAAAGGTATTCTTAGCAGGGAGTCGAAGTACAGTGACAAATATTTATGATGATAAAAAATGTATGGCCAGGGTTGTGCCTGTATTTGTGGCTGCTTATCAGTCTAAACCTGATGGGAGGCTGGCATTCTGCTGAGTGCATTAGCAGCCTGTAGTGGTCCTTAATGTGGGAGATAATGTTCATACAACCTTATTAAAAGCAGTGCTGCACTGGCTCCCATCCATATCCTCCTAGTGAGAGTCAACAGCCATGTTCATCTGCTGGGGTTTGCTCTTAAGAATCAGTACTGACCAGTTCTTAATGCCCTGGCAGGGCTCCTGTGGTTTCTAAGGAGATCACCTCAAAAGGGGATTTTTTTCCTTGTCTTAACTTTGGCCCAGCAGGATTTTATCAGTTAGATAAGAGCATATTTCAGTGTGTTCCAAGAGCATCCTTATGCAACTGATAAAGGATGAGTGTGTTGGTCCTTGTTTTTTTAAAGTAATGCAGCCTCTCCCCACCACCCACCCACACCACAAAGCATTGCGTATCTGGCTTGAAACACTGCCCTGAATTAGAGTTCTACAAATTCAGGGGTTATAATCTGAAGCCTGTGCATGGAGGTGTTTAACTAGTGGAGATGTCTGCCAGTGGAACAGGTGTGTAAGAATGATTGTGACCTCAGACTTGTAGGTTAAATCCAAGATCTTGCTCCCAATGTAGGTGAAATTATTTTTGATTCCCTGCTTTCGCCCATGGTCATCTCATAATGTACCAGTGGATGCTCATGGCCCAAATGGTTAGCCAAACATTCCAGATCTCTACACTACACAAAGATTGTAAAGTCTGGCATGGAGTGTCTTTCCCATTTTAAATGTGACCTTTTGTTTTCTCTTCACACAGGTGTCGACATGGCCCTTTGGGTAAATGTGTGCATTGTGTGCCACTAGAGGTAAGGAGTCAAGCTTTAACCATCTCTTATTTATGTTACTTTCTGAAGTTACCCTTCTTTCTCCAAACTCTCTGTACCTGCTTAAACACTTCTTGAAGCTTTGCCTGTGTAATGGTAGCACTTCTGAGAGGCAGTCTTCTGATATGTTACCCAAGGCCTCCTGTTCACACCAACAATAGCTAAAGAAACAAGGTTGGTCCTTTGGCTATAATGCTGCCCTAGGATTTCTCATGATTAAGGCGTTTGTTTTTCTGCTGTAATGGATTTAGCAGAAAATATTTTAAAAAGCCCCCAGGCAAACCTTTGTGTGTGAGATTTTGTCTTCTCTCTTCACTTTCACTCTGGATCTCTGTGCCGCTCTTTGCGTTCAGTTTGCTCTCCTTTCTCCTCCCCCGTACAGATCTCAGTGCTTCTCCTCAGATTTCCACTGCACCCTATTTAGATTGAAAACAACCGTAATAACAACAGATACTCTCACCTGTTTCCCTAGTGCATGCAGAAATGGTTCCCCCAAATGAGTGTGGTCTCCTCCCCCCCCATGAGTTCAAACAACTTCAGAAAGAACGTTTAAATCAGCTGGCCTTTTTGTTTTTCATTATTTAAAAAGCCTTGTGTCTTTGAGTCTAGCTGTGGTTTGTGGAGAAAATTTGTGTTTTGAGCAAGTATGAATGAATATTAAAAATACTGTGAAGTCCCATTGTACCTGTCACATGAGACCATAACTGCCGTGAAAAAAGGCCCAGAGTTTCTTGACTGTTTCCACACCGGGAGCCAGTGGAAAGTTGAATCTAGAACAGCCATTTGTTCAGTGATCAGTGTATTATCAGACAGGTGTCTGACCTGGCTCTCCTTTGTGTGGTGTTTTTGGCAGCCTTTTGATGAAGATTATTTAAACCATCTGGAACCTCCTGTGAAGCATATGTCATTCCATGCCTACATCAGGAAGCTGACCGGAGGAGCAGACAAGTAAGAAACTCACTGCAATTAAGGGAACCTTATAGCTACAACGAAGTACACAAACCTTGCATGAATGTTGGTGATAATAGCTATTATATGGTAACCCTGGGAATATGAATCCTAAGAAGTAGCTTCACTTTAAACTGTGGCAAGGTAATTGCTTACAAGCAGCATTGCTGAAGTTGGAAGGAAGATCAGATAGAAGGAAGAAAGGGCACGGTATGATCAAGAAGCCAGGAGTCAACCTCAGGGTGGCATGGACGGTGCTTTGGTGAATCAGGAGAGCTTTTGGCCACAATCCACTTCTGCTTTTCAGTTAAGTACTAAGATTTGTAGAAAATCAAAGCTCAGATTCCCTTAGGGCCTAGTTCCCTCTGCCACGGACTCCCTGTGTGACTTCGGGAAAGACTCTTTGCATCAGTTCTCTGTCTGCAAAATGCGGGTGACAGGACTTCCCTCCCTCACGTGGTTGTGAAGATAAACTCATTACTAGTTTAGATAGTTTAGATAACGCCGTTATGAGGCCCAGGTAAGTACCTTAGGCGGAGGAAGTGCTGAACACACTCAGCTAGCCAGTGGATGTCAGATGCAAAACTATGGCTCCAAAGCAAGGCCACAAACTGAGGCAATCAGGAGCATTCTGTGAAGGACGATGTCCCTTTCCCTGGAGCTGAGAACCCATCAGTATTCTAGCATGCCTTGCCTTTAAAGAGGAAACAAGTGGAACCTTCCCTTCATTCTCTGGGGAGGTTGTCTTGCCGAAATGAAACTCAAGCATGGATTCTCATTTTAAGAGGACTCCAGCTTGCAATAAATTTTATGCACAAAAAAGGAAACTAATTTTGGTCATGCAGTGTAACACATTCCTTGCCATGTGCAATATAAACTGTTTAAACTGCAACCAAATGACTTTTATGTGCATTTCTGACACTTTTGCTGGCGCCATCAGCTTACTGGAAAGTTGTCCAGTAGTTAGAACAGAAGGACCAGGACTCCTGGCTTTCATTGCTAGCTCTGCTGCTGAATTTACTGTGTGACTTTGGACAAGCTGCAGCATCTTATAGAGGTGCAAAGTATCACCGCACAATGTTTGTGCTGTGCCTTGTTACATACGAGATGCTTGACTTGCTAGATTCTTTCTAGGAGGCAAAAGGTATCCTAATATGCTAAAGAAAACCCGCCTTTCTTCCGATCTTATTCAGGGGGAAGTTCGTTGCACTGGAAAACATCAGCTGCAAGATTAAATCTGGCTGTGAGGGGCATCCTCCCTGGCCAGAAGGCATTTGCACCAAGTGCCAGCCAAGTGCCATCACGCTCAATAGACAGGTGAGTCTTGGCATTGGCTGTGCTGAGGTCTCTTTGTTCTTCTACGCAGAGAAGCCGTTATTTACCTTTTTTATTTCTGAGCTGGAGAAAAAGTCCAGGAGAGCAGCCATCTTGGAGTCTGGGAGCCTTTGCATATTGGCAGGTGCTAGGGAAATGGCTGGTTAATGTCTTTAGCTGCTGCAGAGAGCAACTCTGAAATGTGCCGGGTTCAGGAATTTCCCCATAGTGCAGAGGACATTTGCACTGACCTGAGCTGGGACAGTGCTTCTCAACTCTCCGTCCACATGGGAGCCTAAAAACCACCTGCAACTTCTTGTTGCAACCCACTGAAATTCCACAACACTTTGCAGTCAGAAAGGATTGCGGGAGTTTGCTCCTAGCAAGAAGCCAGAACTGATTTTGGGTGCTGGGTATTCTGGGTGCCTTCCCTGTATCCTGCCTGTGCTGCATTCTGCTCTGGTGGAGGGAGTTGTGTGATGCTGCAGCAGGAGTTTGGAGCAGGGAGGGATAGAGCAGTCATGGGAAGGAGAAGATGGAGCAAGCTAGCTTCCCCTTCCCTCCCCTTGCTTCAGCAGGATTCTGAATTTTTCCTTAATTGTTGGGGGACACCCCAGGCGGGTCTGGAGAGATGTGACTGGACTGGAAGTAGGCACGCTAATTGATGACATTGGTCTGGAATCAGGGTGCTGGCCTAAAGCACTCTTGCATTCTGTCTAACAGAAATACAGGCACGTTGACAACATAATGTTTGAGAACCACACGCTTGCGGATCGCTTCCTCGACTTCTGGAGAAAGACAGGGAACCAGCATTTTGGGTACTTATACGGACGATATACAGAGCACAAGGACATCCCCCTGGGTATCAGGGCTGAGGTAGCTGCCATCTATGAACCTCCACAGGTAAAAATAACTCAGCATAAGAATGTCGTAGTTTTATTTCTTAAAGATGGCGATTGGGGAACGTGGAACCCACTTTGTTCAGGAAATCACGTGATGTTTTCTGCAGTAGATCCTAGAGGGAAACTGTCAAAATAAAAATCATAGATTATTACCACTGAAATTACCATTCACATTTGCTTTTCACTGTTTGTGCTGTATGATTTTAGTTACCCAAGCACAGGGAAATGCAAAAGGAAACACAGTGAAAGTGACTTCCTTAGAATGGGTTTCTCTTTCAGGTTCTCTGTGAAATTGTTTGGGTTGCAAAGGCTTCAGTGGGAAATGTTCGTTTCAAAACGTGCCCAGGGAAATATTTCTGTTGCCCTTAAATGTTGTAAAAACGTCGACAAAACCAACATTTTGAGTCAACATTGCATTGTTTCTCTTTATAAGATAAGAATGGGCCATGCAGAAATCTACCATTGCTATGCGAGGGTGGCCAGATCTGTTTGGAGCAGAATGCCTCAAGTTTTAACTTTACACTGTCTTGGTAGCCTGCATTTTAGAAGAGAGTAAATTAGCATTTGATTTTACCTGACACTGTGTCTCTCTTTCTTCTGCTCTTGTTTCAAATCCAAAGTTTGAGATGAGCTGGCCGACACCTTAGTGCAGACTGGTCCGATGCACTGGCTTGGCCACGAGTTTCATATTTTAACTTCTACTGTGGCATTTTGGGTTGTCTTTTGTTTGCGTATAGGGCTATAAATACACAGTGAACTTTACAATAAAGATTTAAGATTTATTGCTTGTAAAAGTCACTAGGTGGCTCCGGTCACTGCCTGAGAACCCTTCTGGCCATAACTTTAAAGAGTTGGACCACAGCCGATTTTTGGAATAGGAGTTCCAGCGAAACCAAATACATAAAATAGATTTTTAATAATTGAATCAGACATTAAAAAGCTGAAGCTGTGTAAGTTTAACAATGTAATTGAAAATGTCTAGCACTATTGAGAGACAAGGTGGGGGAGGTAATATTTTTTTGGACTAATTTCTGTTGTCTTCTCCAGGTCTGTGTAGCTCAAAAGCTCGTCTAATAAAAGATATTCCCTCCCCCACCTTGTCTCTCCCATATCCTGGGACCAACACACCTACAGCAACACTGTAGAGTAAGAATAGTACCTCAGGATCGCAGTGTGCAAGGGCATTCAGAAATCTTATTGTAAGTCCTGACTTCCTACTGATTTAGAATGGAACTGATCAGCCAGATCTTAGGCTTTGTCTACACTACCACCTTTCTCAGTAATGTCAGTCAAGGTTGTGAAAAAAAACACCCCGGACTGACATAGGTTTCACTCGCAAAAACATAGCTACTGCTGCTCATTGGGGGTGGTTTAGTTATGCCGTCAGGAGAGCTCTCTCCTGCCGGCAAAGAGTGGCTACACAGGAGACCTTACAGCGGTGTAGCTGTGCCTCTGTAAGCTCCGCAGTGTAGACAGAGCCTTAGTCTCTTTAGCAGTATTAAGACTAGCAAAGGATATTGGAGGTATCTCCTTGGATAGTTGCTCACTGAAGGGCTGCATTATACACAAGGCTTCATCTGCAAGTAAGGGTACAAAAAAGAGAAGCTGGAGTAGTATTTAACTTCTCTTTTTAAGGACTAAGAAGCCCCGTAGGGTTATCCTGAAAAGCAGCAGGTGTCATATTTCTGTCAAGCCACAACTGCCTTCACGTCATGTTTAAAGATCTCCCTGAAATCCACACAATCTAGGAAGCTGAGTGTTAAAGCTTTGGCATCTTCATCAGTTTCAGTGTGTTTCAGTATTGCAGCATAGAAGGAGAGATAAAGCTGCCATTCCCAGGGATGGATTTTAGATCAAGTTTGACTCTTCTCGTCCCCTCTGTAGTGAATTCAAATTGTATGTGTTTAGTGTGTACACACCCTGTGGAGGGAGGCATGGAGCATGAATTTCATTAATCCTGATTTGTTGTTGGATTCACTAGGAGTAAAGTCGCAGTCAGTACTGAAAGTATCATTCAGCTCTTTGAGAAATGATTACTGCATGCGTATGTGAATAGTCTCTCAAGCCTTTAACAGCTCTGCTGGTTTTATTAAATGCCAGGACAGCCAAGCCCAGCTTGTTGGCACAGTGTCATTATAAGCCTTTTATATGTTTTAGAGAGACACACAAGCACTGGAAGCCAGTACAGCTTGTAGTGTCTTTTCCAGCACCACGATGGTGTGTAAGGTAGAAGTGAGGAAGCTTCCTCCACTGTTCTGGAGAGAGAAAACTCTGCTCTTCTGTCTGGCAGAGCATCTCACCCTCCTCCTCCCCAACCCAAAACCCAACAACAAAAACTCCTGCCTTTGAAAGCACACCCAGATGGCTGAGTCTTGATTTCCAGAGCTGGGAGGAAAGCCTGAGCGTGCTCTTGGATTCACCAAGTCCCTTCCTACGTGCTACTCTAACGTTCAAACAAACACAACAGGAGCTTAGACCTGCCAAGTCGAAGGGGGATTCAGAAAAATGTTCTCGTCTATGCCTTTCTCTAGAAGTGCTCCGAGACCATAGCGATGGGCTTGATGTGTAATTGTCTAGATAGAGCTCCTTTGTTTGTGCTTTGCAGGCTAAGCCACAGGACTCCTGAAAGGTGGGTGTAAACTGGCTTTCCCAGGATCCTCACAAGTCAGTGGTAGAACTGGGAATGGAACCCAGCAGCTGAGTTCCCAGCCGCTTGCCTCACCCACTAGACAGCCTCTCTGGAAATGGCCAGAATCATAGGAACTGGTTTGCTCTGGATTTTGAATGTTTGATTTATGAGCCGGTTCTGTTGTTTGCTTACAGATTGGTACACAGAACAGCCTGGAGCTCCTAGAAGATCCGAAAGCCGAGGTTGTGGATGAGATTGCTGCAAAACTTGGCCTGAGAAAGGTAGTAAGATGTTGTTGGCTAACGCGTGTCTGGGAGAAGGGGTTCGTAGGTCTCTCTGTGCAGCAGTCACTCCTTCTCGCACCTGGCTTGACAGGGTAAAATGAAGGCTGGGCACATTTTGAAATCTACCATATGTTTACTGGGGCCAATAGCTCTTACGCTTCTAGGGGTTAAAGTAAAATAAGAATTTTTCTCTGTGCATAAATATTGAGCAGTACAGCGGGGCTATTCTGCTCAACTCAATAGTCCTCTGTCTCGAACAACATCAAAGGAATTAGAAGTTTCGCCTTGCTTTCCCCTCAGATAAACACATTCCGCAGCATCTCTGGCAGGTGCTAATTTGGCACAGTTGTGGTTTGAGTTTTCTCGTGGCTTTTATTCTTTCTTTGAGATGTTCTGTGGAGTTTTTTTGTGTTTTGGGGGGGTTTTTTGCTCAGGATTCCAGCTATCAAAACCACAGTGCCTATCTCTCAGTATTCATTTGGGGCTATATGTGGCAAGAATCATCTTGTGTACAATTTAGATGTGGAGTTCAGCTTTTAGTCCTTTATTTCTCTCATATCTGCAACCTGTCAGTGATTTAATCAAGACACATGGATTTCAGTGTCCTCTATATGCAGATTACTTTCAGATCTATACTTAATTGTCCAGGCTGTCTGAGGGTATCACTCACTGTGCCATGCTACCACTAAGTATTGAATGTTCTGAGATTTTCTCACGTTGAATATTTTCAAGCTGGAGGTCTTCCTCAGAGGCAGCCATACTCGCACGTCTGTGGTGAGCTCTGTTGCTCTCTCAAGATAAAATCTGTGTCTTACTGACAGTGTCTGAAGCAAGGAATCTGTGGATGTTATTTAACTCCAGTTTTTTCTTTGTTCCTCACGTTGGGTCTGTTAAAATCACCAAGGTTAGAAATGCATAGTTACTGTTGGCTGCAGATCTGTAGTGCATACTTCGTCTGTCTCATGGCCTCCCTGCGAGTGGGTAACAGCATTTCTTAGTTGAACGGCTTGATATTGCAGAAGTGAGTTGCAAGGGAAGATTTGAATAAAGAGGGTATCTGTAGTATATGTGCAGTGAAAAGGCATGAATAAATTGCTGCTCTGAGCAGAGCAGGCTGGGATTGGGGATACATTAGAATTGAGTGGGAAATGTTAGCTGTATGTTAACGAGTGACTACTAGTATCAGAAAATGAGATCACTGGTGTTGCTGATGCTCCTTCACTGTGAATATTGCGCAGCAAATGGCTTTTTGCTGTGGGGGAGGTGAAGGAAGGCCTGCAGCCTCCAGGTTTTTCCATGAAAAAATTCCCCAGCAAGACATAAAGAACTGCAAGTCCTCTCGGCTGGCTAGCTGACACTGCAGATGTGTAAGTTGTGTTCAGATGAGCACCATGCAGCTGGGAGAGTAATTTTCATTGGGTGCCGCACAGCAGGCTCTTGCAACTAGGTCCGAGGAACCTCTCGGTCGAGTGAAAGAGATTGCCCTTTTAAAAAAAAAACGGGGGGGGGTGTTTTGTTTTGTTTCAATTCAAAGGTTGGCTGGATATTTACGGATCTGGTCTCTGAAGATACACGGAAGGGGACTGTTCGATACAGCAGAAACAAGGTGAGGAGCAAGAGCATCAATAATTACTTTCTGTATTTATTGTTGTTTATGGAGCGTCATAAATGCAGGCTCTGCCCAGCAGAATCCTGCCCCGAAGAGCTGAAATGAAAGGCGCAAGTCGAGCCAATGCAGTGTAGGGTGGGGTGTGTCTGTTGTAATTACAATGTTTCAGGGTACACCTGGGTCTTCAGAGGCATTTGAAGGGGTAGGAGTGTGATCAGTGAATGCTGATTGGGAACCCGCCACAGGCATGGGAAGCAGCATGAAGTCTCCTTCCCTCACTCCTGAGACAGAACGACTGATTAAGAGGCACTTTGGCAGAGTGTAGGGAACAGGCGCAGGTTCACGTAAGGGGTGAGAGTTTGGTGAGCAAATGAGCATTACCTCCTCTGGAGACTGCATTGCTGCCTGAACCTCAGAGTGCTTATAGTGCAGTGGCTCTCAAACTTTTTCACTGGTGATCTCCTTCACATAGGAAACCTCTGAGTGCGACCCCCCCTTGGAAATTAAAAACACTTTTTTATATATTGAACACCATTATAAATGCTGGAGACAAAGCGGAGTTTGGGGTGGAGGTTGACAGCTCGTAACCCCCCATGTAATAATCTCGTGACCCCCTGAGGGGTCCCAACCCCCAGTTTGAGAAACCCTGATATACTGTAATATCTGAATGGTGCTTTTTATCTTCAAACTTCAACCTTCCC
Organism: Chelonoidis abingdonii; assembly: GCF_003597395.2. Classification (NCBI taxonomy): domain Eukaryota; kingdom Metazoa; phylum Chordata; order Testudines; family Testudinidae; genus Chelonoidis; species Chelonoidis abingdonii. Next base: position 29,930,452 of record NC_133781.1, read on the forward strand.
ATGTTCCTGTGATGTAGATCAATATTATCCCTGTCTCCCAGATGGAGAAACTGAGGCACTGGGAGGTGAAATGATTTACCCAGGACCACACCATCCTGGACAGAACCAGGTTTAGGACTCTGGCCTTCCTGACTGCTAGTCCCCTGTATTCAGTCCTTTACACCCTCTGTTTGTAGTATTCCATTCACAGCTTTCACAAATGCTTTACTCAGAAGCATATTTTTAACGAGGCATCTTCAGTTGCAGCCCAGTGAAATGGAGGTGGGGCACATCTCATAGCTCCATCATCTTGCTGTGTTTTGTTTTTATTTTTTCCTAGGATACATATTTTTTAAGTGCAGAAGAGTGCATCACTGCTGGAAACTTTCAGAACCGGCATCCCAACATATGTCGCCTGTCTCCAGATGGTCACTTTGGATCCAAATTTGTCACTGTTATGGCTACAGGTATAAACTGGCGCAGAGTTGCCCTTAAACCCTCGTTTCTCCTGGGATTCTCTCTTGTGGTCACCCCAAAGGAACATGCACTTCTTCCCAATCAAGATGCAGACTGTTCTGACCACCTGAAATCTTTCAAACTGTCTCCCATCAGTCCTAGTAACAAGTTTTAGGTCATTCTCAAACCCATCAAGTAAAATAGATTTCCCTTACTCCATGTTCTAACTGTTCTTTTTCCAACTGTTTCTCTAGGCCCCTTCAATGCAGTTAGGACCAATGGGGGGTACACCCACCCACCCACACACACACTCTTACTGCACCTCCATTAGAAGTTTCAACCAGGAGTGAAAAAAAATTAGCATTAACAACAAATACCATATGGCCAAAGGGTGACTGCCTGTTTGTCTTTTAAATGTTACACCTGCTCTTGAGACTCCACAGAAGCAGCAGCCCGAGCCCCTGGAATAACATGCTTTAGGGGGCGTGCACTTGTGGAACTCGAGATCCGATTCATAAAACAGATTTCAACCAGTTGAATGCAATTCTGCTCTGGGAGGCACTTCTCTCTCAAGTGCCCCTTCTGTTTTTTAGTTACTTCTAGCTAATAGAATTATAATACCTAGTGCTTGCGTCACATGTCACATCTTCAGAGCACTCTGCACTCAGTAGCAGCGGCCTCTCTCCAGGGAGATTAGGAATGAGTATTGTCCACATTACGAACTGAGACCCAGAGATGGTGACTGGCCATGGGCTGCCGAGCCAGGACTTGAACTCCGGAGTTCTTTACTCCCTGCCCAGTACTCAGTCCATTAGACCATGCTAATTAATCTCTTGTAAGTTTAACTCCATAGGAAGGGTGGAAGAGGCCAGAGTGCCAGTTAGAGCACTGCTGTGCATGAGAAGTGGCTTTGATTCCCATGCTCTTACTACCCAGCAGTGGCGATGTATTCCAGACAATTTGGGGAACACCATTCTCTAACTCCCAAGGGTATTATGTACAGGCCTTGTCAGCTGAAATGATGGATGCTGCAGTACCGGTACACAAGAATTTTGGGGTCTTGAAAGTTACTTGTGATGGTTCACTGTAAAGCCAGGGACCTTTATTTCCCTCGTGGATCCATCAGTGAGAAACAGATACTAGAAAAAACCCTTCAAAGTGAAATTCAGAATCTTCCTAAGTGTGTGAAATGTTTTTGTCAACAAAACAAAATGTCTAAAGTAGAGCATCTTGCAGGCTTCTGTCACATGAGAATTTTTCAGAGACCTTCTGAAGAGTACAGTAGAATACTCTGATGCACATGGCCAGTTCATGGAGGCATTGGCATGTGTTGGGGAAATTACAGCGTTAAAAGTTCAATCTGCCATTCATCTCCAAGATGACACAGATGTATTCGTTTAAGGTTTCCCTGGGCCAGGTTCTGGGGTCTATTTTAAACAATGAAAAAAGCATGAATTCCAATGTAGAGAACTAAAGTGCAATGTGATATTGCCTCCTCTGAGCCCCAAGCTTTATAGATGTTTCTGGGGCCTTTTTCAGTAAAAGGTCCATGTGACCAGACAGCTGCCTCACACATTCCAGGCTGCTAAACACATTCATCTTTTCTTACAAGATAAATGTGTATATCCCTTTTCAAACAAGGTGTTTTACTGAGGAAATGGTGGTTCCCTTTGTTCGGGCCTTCCTCGTGTCTTGGCCCACGTTTCATTTCTGGAAGTGTTTGCCCCAGAGCAGAGGGAATCTGAGGCTAGGAAATAAATGTTTCCTTTCCTGATCATCTGGTCCAGATAATTTCATTCTGTTCTGTTAATTTCATTCTGTTCTGTTAAATCAGCCCATCAGGTTTCTCTACAAGCACTTGGTTTGTTCCTTGTATGCAGTGTAAATGTAAATGTGCGGTTTGCATCATCAGTGTTGCCTTTTTAAGATCCCCTGCATGGATTAATTTCACTTCCCTTTGCAGCGTCCAGTGTCACACCTTAGCAGCACACTCTTACCATTTATATGTGCCTGATTTTCTCTCTGATATCTCATCGTGTTCTAATAGCGGACAGCCTGCTGCTGCTTAAACTAGCCAAATTAAAGCACTGATTTTGTGATCCATGACAAAGCCACCTGAAGCTAGTGTCTTGGCTTCCAGTTTTGTGTGTCAAAATTCCCCTGACCCATCCATTCCTGACTGAGAAAATGTTATACTTTTGCCCATAGTCCTGTTTGCCAGGTGATCAACCTAAGTTGTTGTTGCCTGGAATTCGTTGTGTAGACCTTAATGCCTAGTGCACAGAAATAAAACAGGACAGCAGGAACCATAGTCCTGGTTTTAATTTTGGAGAGCGTTTCTGCTGAAGAGGGAGGCTTGAGGGCTGTGATGCTAGGTTGAAATCTTGGCCTAGTTAAATAAATGGCAAAACTCCCATTGACTTGAGTCCAGCCAGGGTTTCGCCCCAGGAATTGATACCATTAGTTTAGCTGGGAAAATGCTCTTGAAGCCGGGTGAAGTATAAAGTAAAAAATAGGACATTTATGGGAATCCTTGTTTAAAAGTACTTCCTAATATAGCAAACCATGCACACAACTCGCATCAATATCTAAAGCCAATGTCATGTTTAACCTGGCTGTTTAAACCATAATGCTGTCCAGTGGGGACTTAGAAGAATAAGTCCATTCCTCCACTGGAGTGGTTTAAAAGTAACTTTCTATTCTAGGTGGTCCCGACAACCAGGTTCACTTTGAGGGTTACCAAGTCTCTAATCAGTGCATGGCACTGGTACGGGATGAGTGCCTGCTGCCGTGCCGGGACGCACCAGAGCTCGGCTATGCGAAGGAGTCCAGCAGTGAGCAATATGTGCCTGACGTATTCTATAAGGTAAGGGGTAAGGACTAAAGATAACAGCCGAAGTGTGTGTGAAAGAGGGCATATGGGCCAGTTCTGCTGAGGATCTGGAAGTCGATGTATCCAACTCAGTGAAAGGATGCTTGGAGGTTTTGAACTATTTTCGGTAGTAACCATTCACCGCGTGTCCACAGGAAGTAATTGTGTAAGCTCCATTTCCTCCTCCTAAAAGTGCTATTATGGTTCCCAGTGCAGTAGTAGCCATTGGCTATCTAGCCTATAAGTGAGGTCTGCAGTGATCCACGTAGGGCCTGTAGCAGGCACTCTGAATTAACCACGTCTTCTGTGTTTATTGGCGGTGGCTCCCATGCTTCTCTGTTGACTTTTAATCCCCCGCTGAGTGTATTTGCTTCCTGCTCTCCCCAATTACACTTACACACAGAGTGCACTGAAGCAAATTGATGCACCAAGTTAAAGCCGCCATAAAAGCAGGTTCCTAACAAGATGGTGAGAATTTATTGTATTTAATACTTGTATAAGACACCTACGGAACAGCATCAGGCACTCTACAATAACACACTGAGCAGGAAAATGGCAAATACGGCTCTGTCTGCCCAGATAGAGCGCCAGCCAGAGGAGAGAGAGACCACGCATACCCCAGCCAAAGGGTAGCAGTAGCCTGTGAGTACAAAGGCAGGGAAGGAAGGGGTTGTTAGACATTTTTAAAAAAAGGGCAGGGACAGGAATATATAAGAGCGGTCAGACCAATGGTCCATCTAACCCAGTATCCTGTCTCTGATAGTGGCCTGTCCCGGAGCTTCCCGGGGAGTGTACAGAACATAGCCACCTCTGTCTTCCCCTCTCAGCTTCTGGCAGTCAAAGGTTTAGGGTCACCCCAAGCATGGGGTTGCATCCCTGACCACGTTGGCTAATAGCCACTGATGGACCAACCCTCCATGAACTTATCTAGTTCTTTTCTGAATGTGTTTATACTTTTGGCTTTCGCAACATCCCCTGGGAATGAATTCCACAGCCCTGTCTTTTCTCTCTCTCGTGCTTCAGTTGGTGCCTGCTATTAGAACCTTTCTCTTTGGTTGCATGATAAGCCTCAGAAGCCCCTCCTGATGCACAGTGGAGGCAACCTACTTTCAGAGCAGAAAGCTACAAGAGGATTAGGCCATCAGAACCACATGTGCAGAGTGGCATGCAAAAGCCCTGTCAGTAACTGGACTGCTGCACGTATGGAGTCTGTAGTTCTTGTTAAAGATGAGTATTCCCTTTAGACATTCATTCCTAGAGTTTTTCAAACCTCTTGCCTCTCCAGAATTGGGTTGGAATAGTGAGAATAATGGTGCTGCTTCTCAGAAATCCTGTTTGCTGTGTTTTGGTGCTTCACAAACAAGGATGGAGAAAATTAAGTTAATGGAGATGTTTGCCAACGAATTGGCCATCCATCATCCAAGCCAGGTCTCTCATCTTTGTTTATATCTGACGTTCGTGATCTGGTCTGCTTGTGGCACTTCCTATTTGAGAAGTGTCGGCTAGGCCTGGCTGCCTTGGTTGACGCTGTTAAAATGAGGGCAGCATTCACCACCGATAGCAAATCTTGCAGGAACACTTTTGTGTGCCCCAAAGTGGTGCTGAGTGAAGTTCAGGAAACTGCTGATCGGTGAGCTATTCTGCACATTTTTCCTGTCAATACCACACTATTGGTTTGCCCTGATGCCACCTGCAATTGTGAAACACCTTCCAGCCACATCTCTTCATCGCTCTAGCAGGCTTTCCCACGTGTGGTGCTTGCAAAGTGTGTTCTCACCAATGAAGCTGATTCTAAGTCCCCACCACAACAACATACAGGCAATTCCCAAAGGGTGCCCAAATGGCCCACTGAGGTTCTCACTGGGACCTTGTCAGGTGGCCAAGGGCTATGCCTAATTTGAATAAATAAAGCTGGTGCAATTGCGCTTGTCTTGAATGTGAAGGTGCAGCTCATGCTGACTGCGGATCCCCGCATGCCGTGTTCCATCTCAGAAGGCAAAGACTCGACTCAGGTCCAGGAAGAGTATTGCATTGGCCACAGCCCATGTCTCCGGGTCCAGAGCCATTGTAGTGCCGCACTTTAATGAGACGTTCAGAGTCACGAGAAACCAGTGTTATGTTCTAGCAAGTTCTAAATTCCACTTTTTAACCCGAATTGATGGAGGTAAACAAAATGCTCACAGATTACTTCAGAGTTCTGTGGAAATTTCCATGAACCAGTGATTCATTGGGTCAGTCTTCAGATTATTTCAAATGTTTCATAACTCGGACCCATATTTGCCATTTTCATTATGTGCTTTAAGAAGGCTTGAGGGGTGCTCTGGTGGGTGTAGTTGTCCTTTGCAGCCCAACATGTTTGAATTCAGTACCTTTTACTTTTTCTGGAACATTTTTAAACTGATGGGAAGCTTAGTCACTTCTGGCTTTAAAGACCATTTGGGTCTCATTAAATGCAAAAAGGCCTGAGGTCAGAGACACTACCTCATAGTCACTGTGTGTGTGACAGCAAGCTTGGCGAAGCATTGCTTAAGCATCTTGTTGGGAGCAACAGTCTGGAATAGGTTTGACCTTGCAGTGAGAAGTCAAAGATGGTTAGTAATGTAACCCCCTGGCCACTCCTGTCAGCACAATAGCAGGAGCATTGTCCAGCTTGATAATTAGTCTGCCTACCTTTACTCTTCAGCCTTTTGCTTCCTGCCCTAAGCTGTCATGCAGGGTTGCTGTGTGCTCTTAAGCAGCTGCCACATTTCACCTCAGTTGGCTGTTTCACTGGTGAGCAAGAATAATCCATATATGTAGTGTGTGGCTCAGCTTGAAAAGCACTTTAGGATGAAAGGGGCTATATTAATGTAAGTTTATTGTGATGGTTGGATGAGAACCAAAAAGCCAATGTTTGTGTAGTGTAGAATATATTTATAGAACAATTTAGCATCCGAGTGTGGGAAGGGAACTATTAAATTCCTGTCTCCACTAGTTGCATAAAGGAGTAGATGCATTTTAAATTCCTGCCAGTAGGAAAAGGTGATGTTTGTAAAACTGGAGAAGTAGAAAGCTGCAAGTGTTCTACAATCTGCTCGTCACATAAGGAAAAGATCTTGTATCTTTGCTCTTAGTATGTGTCGTCTTTGCTTTTGAAATGACTTAAGAAATGTCTCTGAATTAGTAATGCTGCAGAAATAGAAGCCTATGTCAGGGATCAAAGCTATACAGCTGGGAGAAATTAGTGAGAGTGTTACAGGTTCGAGGACTCTGGCAAGCAGGCAAAGAGGTGCTTCAAGGCAAAATAACAGCTCTCTTCACTCATCAAGGCTTTCTTGTATGGCGCACATCAAGATGCATTTGTGGAATCGGGTCAGAGGCTAGTATGCCCCTCAGTGTGTTACAGCTGTTGCTGAAAATAAGGTTCCCACGTGAACCAGTGTGACTCAATATTCTATCAGCTGGAGACTTCTTAAATATCATGAAAACAGGAAAACTGATGGCACCAGATTTGCTCTGTTTCATAACCCAAAGTATTTTTTCTTTAGCCATTTGCCTAATGATTCCTGTATGTCTTTACCTTTCTCTTTGTTTTGGCCTCTTGCCCTGCTACTCACAGAAACCATCCCATTAGCACTGGTAGCATGGTGCTTTCTCTGAGTGGATATTCAGTCCATGGGGTATGAAAGCTGTAAATGTGTTCTGGAGTGAAAATCAGGAGCTTTCGGGACCAGGAATATAAATTACTCTGCTAAATAATTTTCTCATCGTGATCAACTTGAAAGGAAAAACCATCCCACTGGTAAACCCAGCAGTTCAAGGTGCGGGCTTCGTGAAGACTATCAGGTGTTGCAGTGCAACATTCTGTGTTATTACGATGTTGCAGAAAGACTGGTAAACACTTCTCAACAACAGTAACTCCACGCAAATCTGCTGAAGGTCCCCTCTCTTCTCAATATGCAGACACACAGTGGCTGTAATTATAATGGTAACCATTCTCTCCTCTAGCACGAGAGACCACAGTATTGTTAACCTCCTCCTTAGTTCATTTTCCAGCAGTATGGGCAGACTAAAGATTTCACTTTGTATCAGGACTGCAGAAGACTTGGGTTTATCCTAATAAGTTAGAAGTCCCTGCCCTCTGTCTCCTCACTGTTTTTGCGTGTTTCTGGGAAGTAAATAAGTGTATCTATCCAGCTTGTTTAAGCTAGGAATGTAACTTAAACATTGGGGGCCTGATATTGGGATTGAAGTGAGTGGGATCTGTGGGTGCTCAGCACCTTTGGAAATTTGATGGTGTATGTATGCATCCTTACGGTCATCTGTGTGCTTTGTGCTTATGTTCATTGCTGCACGTTGTGTGTGAATGCCGCAAACTCTTCAAGCTGTCTGGAGCTAATCTGCAGAATTCATAGCTTTCCATTAGCAAGCTGTGTCATTTTGTTGCGAACCTCATGTTGCAGCGCTGTCTTGAAGTCGGTGGTAGTACTGCAGGACTCTGGCTTTAGACTTATTTCATGGATGTCTCAACGGTCCATCAGGTGGAGCAAAAAAATGCGAGAGCTGAGTTTTATCGACCCTTTGAAGTAGACATGGGTTGGTACTTTTGTGGGACTTGGTTCTCCTGTTAACTTTAGACAAATACGTGGGATCTCAGCACAAACATGATGTCATCCTTGTAGTGCTCTGGGATGGGAAAAGATTAAAGCTTTTTTTAATGACACTTGTGTTACAAAAGGGACATTTCCCCTCATGCTGGAGATCCACGAGTTTGGTCTTTGCATTTGGATGACTGCTCAGCCTCATGCAGAGTCAGCCGCAAGAAGCATCAGCTGTTCAACTTTCCGTTCAGTTCCAGCTCTGGCAAACCTCACTCCGTCCAGCTCTTGGAGTGACTTGACAGCATTTTGCTGTTTTTTATTAAGGCCGAATGGGATTACCAAGCCCAGTTTCTCCTAGCCCAATGCCAGTCTTGGACTGGACTGTGTTACAGGTGCTCAATATATAAATTCCTCTCCTCCTGCCTGAAGAGTATTACATACAGCACAACACAACTCCACCTCTGGCCTTCGTTAGAGAAATCCCTGCAGGTTATGACAACGGGAATTCTCTGAGCAACCAAAACATGGAGGAAAGTTCTCGTAAGTGGAGAAAAAGAGTGCTCTGCGATCCGTTTTTTGTTCTTCCTTTAAAACCTGCAGAAGGGTGCTGTAGTGGCTGCTGCCTCCGGCCATTGCTCAGGAGCGGCTAGAGAATGGACCGGGGGGTGTTTCCATCTTAATCTTAACAAACCTCATATCACAAAGGTTCTCCTCTTGTGCATGCCTTTGTTTTGTGGGAGGAGCTTCCCTGAGAGTAGAGTCCTCTGTCCCCAGCCGAGGATAGTTATGGGGGAGGATGGAAGGACACTGGGTTTATTCTTCTTGCAGAAGCTTGCCACACCTAGAGAGTTCCCAGCAGTGAGAGACTTGATAGATGTTCAAAGGTCACCCTGTCTCAGTTGGTGGGGGAGAGCCGTCCTACAGTAGCCATCTGGTCTGTACCAGGAAATGCTTCTGCCTCTAAGTGAGTATAAAGCACATGGCAGTCCTTAGCATAGTTCAGAAAATTGGCTAGTTCTGTGCCTGTAGCAGTTTGGCTAAGATTAAATAATCAAAAGCAGGCCCCCTGGACTTTTACAGCGTCTTGAGTGAGTGAGTTCTCGTTAGAATGCCATTGCGATTGGGAGTGAAAAGTCTGTTCCTAGGTCTGTGCTAAGAGGAAGCGTGTGCATGTAATATGCTAGTAGTACCCACTTGTATTGGCCTTCTCCAAGCTGTGCAGGTTGGAGCTGGGAGAGGTTTCCTTCAGTCTCAGAAATATCCTAGTGGGAGCCCGCAGCGTGGCTCAGTGGAGACTGCTCTGGACAGAGAGTCAGGAGTCTCCAGGGTTCTGCTCCCACTGCTGTCACTGACCTGCTGCGTGAGCGTAGGCAGGTCTTTCACCTCTGCCTCAGATTTCCCACCTGTGGCACGAGGATGCTGCTTACCTTTATAGTGTAACTCTGAGATCTACAGGCAAAAAGCGACAGGTAGAAGCTAAGTCATAGTGTACTCAAAAACCCAAATAAACTTGATCTAACTCCGAAGCAACATAAGCAGCGTGAACTGAGGGAAGATCTGATCGTGAGGGAAAATATCATCAGTGTAAATGAGTCTCCATATGAAAAGGTTCTTCCCTTGGAGAATAAGGAGTCCTAGTCCATTTGTTGTACATAGACCCCAGGAGCCTCAGTCATGGACCAGGATCCCATGGAACACAGAGACAGTCCCTGTTGCAAGGACAATCAGTGTAAGACAAGAGACAATAGATGGATACAGACAGGGGAACACAAGTGGGATGATATTGGGCAGTGTGGTAGGTGGTCTCAGATCACTAGCAGTCCAATTTGCTGTCAAGTTTTTTTGTAGGCATCATGGCAACGGAGAGTTTGGAGTATTGCCCTCACCCTCACTGGGTGGCTGATCGTACCTACGTTGGTTCATCACGACTCAGAATCTGAACCCTTCTTGAGCTGTCCTCTCTCCGTTGCAGGCCTGCAGCCAGCTTGCCAGCAGAAGCATGAGAAAGTTGAGAGTAACTTCCTTGGTTAATGATATTTCTCCGCGTCAATGGATTAATCATTTTCCTATTGGAAGACAGAAGCTGCAGTATCATTAGGTCAAACTGTTTCAAACTGTTGGGATTGCAGGAGCTGATCTCCACTCCTGTCTCTGGGATGATTCATTGCCCAGTTCCTCTGGGGCCTATTGCTTGATTCTTGTCCAGACAGTGAGTAGACTTGAGCCTTCATTAACTCCTTACTGCCTTCCATTTGGAGCTGTGGCTGCTAAGCATAGCACATGGCATTGCCTGGCACTGGGAATCCCGGAGTCCCGAGTTACAGGAATAGTATACCATAAAGGCTGCTAGTGCTCTGGTGACTGCCAAATTTGGAGTGATCTCATAGCAATCCTCCAGCTTGCCATTTGTTAAGCTATAAAATGTAACTGCCTAATAAAACTGTACATGTGGGGAGGAGGAAGGTGCCTACTTCGTTCCACAGGGAGGGAGGCACAGATACTTCCTTTAGCTGGGGGATGTTAGGTGTCAATTTGATTGTAACAATTTTAGAAAATATCTTTCAGGCCTTAGTAGCATGACATTAAAAAGAAGGCTTTTATCATGGAAATCCCCAGAGGGGAAGATTAAAGCGAACAGGTGCTGGAAAAATGTTTCTGCATATTAGAACTTAATTAGATTTGAAAATGAATTCCAGATGGGCTAATTATGTGTGAGTTGTTGCAGGTTCTTTCTTGCAGGGGCAGGAGAGTGTTTGGGGAACTGATGTAGCTTGATTGGATTTGATTCCTAATTCTTGCAGTGTTGCTGAGCTCTAGACACGGGCTGGCTTTCGGGCCCTGTGATCCCTCTGAAAAGGCTCCAAGTCTCCTGCTGCTGCTGTCAGAGCAAGGGAGCTCTAAGGCCACAAGCAACCAGGCTTGTTGCTAAAATAACCACGAGGCCAACAACCTGTCACGTTCAAGGAGAAATTATTCTTATCAGAATTACTTGTAAAGGAAACTTCAAAGATGGGACGGTTGATTCTACAAAGGGGAAACTATTTCCAGGGACACATGGTGTTAGGGTGCTATTGGCTTCTACAAGCAAAGTAGCATGCCAAAGCATGCTTGAGCATGTGGGGACTGTCCAGAGTGATTGCAGGGGGTGCTGGCCACAGTCCTGCCTGTTTCTGGTATATAAATACTAGAGTGGTGGTTCTCAACCTGCAGGCCACTTGCTGCCCAATCGGCACACAGCTGCGACCCATGTGACACCCTCCGGGCCGTACAGGTAGTATATTTATATTATGTGGATGCAGCCCACATAACATATAGAGAGGCGCGTATGTGGCCCACAGTGGTTGAGAATCACTGTACTAGAATAACTGAGTAGCGGCACATTCAGAGGCAGAAAATGTAGCTTTTAAAGGGACAATGTTATCTGTCAGTGTCTCTCTGAAGTGTTTGGCATGCTGGCTGTGTTTTAGGAGTGCTTCACAAAACCCCAGAAGACACCCCCTCTATCTGCAGTGTGGGACAATGTCATGGCCTTTTTACAGTGTTCCCCAGGAAGTAAATTGAGCATGCCGGAGCAGGAGCCATGTACGAGTCTGCGTGTGTGCCAGGGGCGAGAGCCGTGTGTGAGTCTGTGTAACTGTCATGGGCCCTGCCTCCCAGCCACTCTGAGAGAGCTCAGCAACTGAACTTTTCCGTAAGGTCTGTGACTGGAAATCTTGGGTGTGTGATTTATGTGTGGCTTGATGAATGATTTATATCACGTGAAGGGATGATTTAGGTAGAAAACACAATCCCCTCTGACAGAATCTGTAATGAAAAGAGTCAGTTCTTATTCATTTATTTCTGAAGCTGTTTGAACTCAGCGTGTTTGACATAAATCAAGTCTAATTGTCATTGCATGATTAATGAACATATGCTGGCCATTTTTCTTCATAATTAAACTTTGTTCAATTCGTCTGACAAAGCCAAACAAGTTTTGGCTTTGGCAGATTGTATGTTTTTTCCAGGTCTGTGTATTTAAGAAAAAGTGGTGGGTTTTCCAACGGCCGTGAATAGACATGCTGGGCAAAAGCGCTCGTAATTTGAGTGGAGACTCCAGTGTGTTGACCTGACAGTTCAGCCTGTGCAGAAAGTCAGTTTTGTGTCTAGCTGTGGAACACCGCACCTTTTGGCTTGTCTGCTTCAAACATCAACTGAGACCTGGGGTGGAATTATCTGAGAAGCAGGGAAGTTGTTCGAAGGGCAGCTATTGTGTCCAGCGTTGCCTCATCTGCAGGAACAGCCCCACATCTGCCCTTCGAACAGTAACTTAGCACCCAACAAAATGAGAGAGGAAAATGAATAGCTGTCTGTGTCTTTTTCATAAATCTGAAAAACAATCCTAATAGTTTAGAAGCTCCCAGTTTATCCAGGTGTTCCAGCTCAGGGATCCATATTGTCTACACTAGTCCCATCCAGTTCACTAACTGTGCCCTTCTTATTTCAGGACATAGACAAGTTTGGCAATGAGATCACTCAGCTGGCTCGCCCGCTCCCTGTCGAGTATCTAATCATAGATGTAAGTATTCGCTGCAGTGTTTGCTCATTTGCAGTTGGCTGTAGAATCGAGGCAAAGTTCCTTTCACACCACTGAACCTTCTGAAAAGTCCACAAGGTCTGAAGGTTTTAACTCGAGTTTGCTTTCTTTAAACAGCTCTTCAAACCTGGGAGTGCAACAGGCAGCAGACTTTTGCGTGAGTGCAGCACTCTGGGGTGGATGGTGATGTGATGCCAGAGAAATGCATTTACTTCTCCAAAAGGCGCTTCTTGGAGTGTCTTACTGCTGTTATGAAACAGAATGTATCCATAAATGAAGGAAGCTGGGCATTAAATCACTGGGAGCTGATTAAAAAGCTCCAGTTGTCTCTTTCATAGCAGTGATTAAGAACACTGCTTATTCCAGTGATCAGCAAGCTGGGTTTGTACTAAGAAAAGGCTACAGCTCCTTCATTGCCAATTCCTAATGCTTTCATGTTGGAGAAGGAATCCTAGTTGCAGTTCTGTGTTCAGGTCCCATCTGCTCACCACTCAATGTGTCCCCCCAGGGAGCAGCGTTGTTTCTTGGGCTATGCATCCTTGAGTGTTGGGAGCCAAAGGGCAACTGATCTGAGAGCCCTGCCTTCTTTAGTAAGTGTTGCCAGTGCACGTGGGAGCAGCATTAAAACTCTGCTTTCAAACTGTCTTTCAACTTTAATGGAGGCCTTTCCTGGCTGGGAGCCTGGGAGGCAGATCATTCAGATGACAGAAAATATTGCGGGAGTGGAAGTGGTGCCACTGATGATTAAATCCGGTCAAAGCACTGGTCCACTCCATGTGCTGCTAGTATGAATACAAATGTCCCAAGCACTGCCCCAGGAAAGCCCAGATGTGGGGAAGCAGATGGACTGGAAACCAACACTCACTCTTCTTCTCTGTTGGTTTTTTTCTGTGGGGTGTGTCACTTATCAAAGGCGTGTTGGGCTGAAGACTTTGACACGTGATTCATGCAGTGAAATGTTGCGTTTGGAACAATGGGATCCATTGTGTGGAGCCTGTAGACGTTCCATTCCAATTGACAGCACTGGAACGTATTTATTACCCCAGCAGTAAAGGCATCTGGTTTTGGACTACCTGGGGTGTAATTAAGATGAAAACAGATTGACAGAACATGCACTTAGGAGGAGTCTGGAATGATGGAAAACTGAATTTCTGAAGCATCTTTAAAAAAAAAAATACTGACCAAGTATTTTTCTGGTTAATATTGCAATGGGTGTTATTTCTGCATCTTTGTTGTCAGCTACAAACTGCACACACATCCCTGACTGAAAAGCTCTTTTTTAATAAGGCTTTAATAGCCATAGAATCAGAGTATGAAGGCACGTTGCTGGCCTGCACGTTTTTCTGGCCCACCTGTCGTCCTTCCAAGTGACGTAAGCGGCAAAGAGGAGGAATATTAGTGAGTCCCAGGACAGTGCATGTAAAGCTCAATTTAACAAAATGCACAAGGCCAGAAGAGGACGGCAAAGGGTTTGTTTGAGCCCTGCTTGGCTCAATTCCACGTAGTAAGAACTTAGGAGTCCACTTGCTCGTGTGGGATTTCTGAGCATCTGGCAAAGTCCCCACCAATCCAGTGACAGGATTGGGGGGCCTGGGAAAGCTGACCAAAGAGTGTATCGATGGCAGGGGATTCCAGGATTAGGAGGAGATTGGGAAACCCTGCATCAGAGAGGGTCTCGTCCTTTGCTGGAATGGCTGATTCCAGTGGCAGAAAGTTGCACGAGATTAGAGACAGGCAGGAGAGCCTGCTTGGATGCTCAAGCAGTTGAGGAGTCACTTACCATTTGGGTAAAAGCTTGTATCAGCTTCAGTGCTTTTGATGCTCTTTCTAATATATTGACTGTGCACCGCACTGAAGCACCTCGTGTTGCTAAAAGGTTTCAGACTGGACTGATACAAATGGCAAAAGCCAAGTTCTCAATAAGACACCAACTTTCTGGTTCCTTAATCTTCCTTGGCAAGAAATAAAGGAACTGCATTTTTATTCAGTTCACTTGCCGTAAGTTCCCCTTCCCCAACACGCTGTGTGTGACAAAGCACCCCTCTATCCAGTGGTGTTCAAAACCAGCACCTGTCCAGGTGATAACCGCTCCAAGCCAGGAGGGGGCGCTCCTGTAACCTCACTGGCGTAGACTATTGGTAAGGGCTGAGTCGCATGGCCTGAGTGTTTCATGCTGTTTTTCCTTGGGCTGTGCTCAAGGCCAGGCCCTGTAGTGCAGAGAAAACAGATGTATGTAAAGAGGTGATCTGAGTGAACTCTTTATTCATTTCTCAGACTGTCCCAAGTCCCAGCTGCAGATTTCAGCAGTGCCCCCCCGTTCCTCTCTAATCCAGCCTCCTCCGTGTAATTCTTCCAGTGCCTAAAAAGAGCCAGTTCCAAATTGCCAGCCTCAGGCGCACAGTTGTCAGATCAGTGGGGGAGGGGAGGAGGTCTGCGGTGTGAGCCTGTATGTTTTCAGGGAGAGTTGGCTGCCATGCTCACTGTTTCTGAATGCTGGGGCTGCTCTGGAAAAGGGAAGTGTTGATCAAATATCCTTTGACATGTGAAAAAGGCTTTAGAAGTTCCACATAATAATCACTTTGTGACCTTCATGGCTGAACACTGTGCCGTGCAGTGAGTGGTGTTTCTCAGCTATTGGAGGCAGTGGGCCGAGGTCTCCGGCGCCTGTGAACCAGGCCTGGCCTGTCTACTCAGCATCCTAGCGCTCTGCTCTAATAGCTCTTCCTTGCCTTTTCAGATTACCACAACTTTCCCCAAGGATCCCGTTTACACTTTTTCTATTTCTCAAAATCCGTTCCCTATTGAGAACCGTGACGTGCTGGGAGAAACTCAGGTGAGGAATGCTTTAAAGTGTGTCTCCTACCTGTACAATCATACACATATATGTAATCTTCTACATGTTTCCCTTACACTAAGCCCCTGAAAGGGAACAGCAGTAGAGAGACTGCAGCAGCTGTTCCATTGAGCCATCTCCTCATAGTTTGATCCACACTTGGCAATACGCTTAGCAAAACTTCCCTCTTTGAATGCTTTGCACCTTCCTATAAATCATCCCTGCTGGATGCGCCAGTCCTCACCCATCCCAGCGATATGAATGAGGCCGTTTTGCTTGCCAAGAATTGCCTCTTGCAAGTAAGTTCTAAAAAAGGAGCTGCCAATTCCATGGTGTGTGTTTGATCAAGAATCAGTGAAGAGTGCATCCTGTATGTGAGAAAACTGAGCTGCTTCACTGCTCTGCTAGGGGTCGGTCAAACAACATCCAGGGCCTACAGTGGCTCCTGGGGTTTAGTGCTGACACCGAGAATGCTGGCTGCTTTTGTGGAATGGTTTTCAAAAGCTGAACTGTTCATTACAGAAAGGGGCAGCTATCAAATTGCCCTAGCCACATGTGAGCTGGCCAAATCAGCAGGCATTTGGGGTTTCTTGATAATAGTAATGGTCTGTCTCACAAAAGGGATTGGCATGGAAAGTAGCAAAGATTTCTTTGGAAATAGTTGGACACAAAATGAATCGGGAGTGAATAGTTCCTGCACAAACACAAACTCCTGCAGAAGCTGTGAGAGAGGCAACTAGAACGTATCACTTAGCAGCTCAGGGGGTTTGCTGTATAGTGAAGTAGTCAGCGTGACTGTACGGTTAAAGGATTCCTGACCCACCTTGCTGTGAGGCATGGGTCTCTTCTGCACCTGGCGAGCCTACTCCACTTCAGCGCAATTGGCTGATGTAGGCTTCAGAGGGCATGATCCTGTTAGCCAGCTCACTCATTCCTGACTGGGGCACCAAGACGCCACTGGGGCATTATCCTCCCGTGGCCCCTGTTCCCTCACTTCCTGGCTCTGACTTGCTGCCATTCTGAGTTTTCCAGTGTCTGGGCTCAGCTCTCTCTGCCCTGGGGTCTTTCAGATGTCTGAATCATTCCAGATTCACTTTCTCTGGACATGTAAAAAGCTGCAATTCAGTCTGCAAGGCTCTCTGATTTCAGGATGTCAGTCTACATCGCAGTTGTGTCTATTGATAGAGGAAGGAATTTTACCAGAATCTTCTTTGTCAGTGTATCTGAAAAGAAAAATCAGGTTATCACACTGGGGTAAGGAAATATGACTTCCGTATTGTTTTTCTTCCCCCTTCCAATCTCTGCAGGACTTCCACAGCTTGGCCACGTACCTATCTCAGAACACTTCCTCTGTTTTCCTAGACGTCATCTCTGATTTCCATCTGCTCCTTTTTCTGGTCACGAACGAGGTCATGCCTCTGCAGGTATGTTAATAGAAAATGAGTTTGGCTAATGACAAAGGCACAAAGGGCTTGCAGTGAGCATCGCATTACAGACCGGCACCAAGCCGCTCCTCCTCAGGAATCAAGGCAAGAGCATCAGTTGCATATGCAGTGGAAAGTGTTGTGCGTCTGTGACGCCCAGTCTGAGTCCTCAGACCCAGCTTGTTTGCTGGTTTATCTGTAGTTCCTGCTGAGAAAATGCAGTTTGGCAACTGTCCTTCCTTCTCAGTGACCCTTTTGGTTGATGGTAAGAGGCTAGATTTATCTGAGCCTCTGCATGGCTGGAAGCAGTGAGTCGGTGGTGGCTGTGTGAGGAGGGTCACAGGCAGGATACAGCCTCTTGGCTCCGGCTCAGGTAGCTGGAAAGGTTTAAAAGTATCAGAATCAGAAATTCCTGTTATAATGATAACAAGATCGGAGTCACCAAATCTCTTCCAGGACAACTACTTCCTGTCTCTGCAGCTCTGCTGTACTGGCTTGGCACTGGGAGTTGGCTGTGTATCAGGCCCTGCGTTAACATCTGCACCACTCATATTTTCCCATTTTCAAATAACAGACCAACAAGAAAAGCCATGTGTTTTCCAGAGGCTTCGAGAATTGCACAGACTGAGCATGTGCAGCACAGCTGGGCTGCCAGTGGGCAGCTGGAGATCAGGACCAATCAGGGAGATGTTGTGTTTGGAATTTTGTCCAGTCTTTTTTCTCTGTGATAAAAGCGTGAGCGAGCCTTGGCTGTCTCGCAGGCTCGCTTCAGAAATGGGCAGCAGCTGCCATTCGGGGGGACAGTGGACTGGCTGTTTGAACTCCCGGAAGGTGCTCCAGTGCTCCTGAAACGAGGGGCTAGTAGTGGTGACTAGAGCCAGACCTCATGTAGGTAGGCACTGCACAAGTTTCCCCTGTGTAAACCTGCCCATACACCTCAAAACTATTGTCTGAGCCCTCCTGCTATTCCAGCCCTTGGCCTCTTGAGTAAAGGCTCCGTATGGTGATTAGGTGCATGGTGCCTTCATCCAGTCCTGCTAAATCTTACAGCCCAACATGAATACAAAGTGACCAGATACTTCTAGCCCACTTGTCTGTGCAGAGGGTGCAACAAGTGCCTTTTGGCTCCAGCCTATGTTCATTTATGGATTCTAAAGCCAGAAGGGACCCACTGTGGCCATCTGATCTGCTCTAGACACGCCCTGAATGAATTGCTCTAGCTTCTGTTTGGCCAAGCGCCAGGGGACATGTCAGCCCTGGGGAGAAACTAGAAGCAGGATTGATAAAGCCAGTCAAACACTGTTGACTAGCCCCCTCCAGGCAAGGAGTGTCCGCTTGCTTGTGTCCCCAGAGCGGCACCTCTGTAAAAAGGATGAAAGATCAAACTAAAGGGTTTTTTTAGAATTCTTGGCTGCCACTGGGGAATAAACGCACTATGGAGCTTGGAGTGCGAGGTGGAGGGGCAGGGGCTTGCAGGAGCCCAGCCTTAGTCCATGTGGCCTGGTTGAGACTTGCGTGCTCTCTTGTACAGGATAGCATCAGCTTGCTGCTGGAGGCGGTGAGGACCAGGAACGAGGAGCTGGCGCAGACCTGGAAGAAATCGGAGCAATGGGCCACCATTGAACAGCTCTGTAGTAAGTTCCCAGAATTATCTGCTGTTCTCCTGTGACCAGCAACGGGGAATAACGAAGTGGTTTGCCTGGGCTGGCTGCTGATTGGCACAGCCGTGCTCCTGCACAAGGAATGAGCTGGCTCCCAAGGCCAGCAGGGGCTCAGAGCACTGAGGGCTCAGGCAGTACCCACCTCCTGGGCCAAAGGCAGGAGCATCATGGGAGGGCTGTGGCATGAAGCAGAGACCCTCAATCCTGGCCTGATTTACCTGAGCCAATCCTAGACCTGGGAGACAGAAGCACGGAAATCTCTGGATGCCATTGTCTGCCTCTGTCTCCTGCCTGCGACAGGTGTTGTGACATCACAGCCGCAAGCAGTCTGCTGTGCAGTGCCCCACCCCGTTCAGCACAGACCACAGATAGTGGGCTGGGCAAAGGCACAGGCGTGGGGAATGCAGGTTTAGTAGCATGAGTCTCTCTGGCTCTAAGCCGAGGCAGGAGAGACTGCTAGTTTCAGACCCAGAGGTCCCAGGGTCAGGCCCTGCCACTCCCCTGTCCCAGGGTGTTGCGTTACATGTAGAAGCTCCCCTGTGAATCTCCTCCTGCCCCCAGTCCTCCCCTCTTCCCAGCCTTGACCTCTGCTCTGTTTCCCCCTTACAGGCACGGTTGGTGTCCCACTCTCAGGGTTACATGAATATGGTGCCATGGGCAGTTCAACACATGCTGCGTCCTCAGCCATGTGGGCTTGCCTACACTGCACCTTCATGAACCAGCCCGGCACAGACCACTGCGAGATGTGCAGCCTCCCCAGGACCTAGTCCCACTGCTTGGCGCTACGGGCAGACTGACAAATACAGAGGCAAACCCTTTAAAAAGCAGGCTGGTTTCTCATGCCCCACTCCCCTGTAATGATGCGCCACAAGGGGCAGACCAAGTGAGGGGGGGCTGCCAGGTCTGTGTCTCTGATTGCAGAGCGCTCTGCGCTGTCCTTTCTGGGGCCTAGCGATAGGGAGGGGAGGCAGGCTGGCTGTGGGTGGGATTTTAGCTGGAAATGGGAGTGCCCCATGCTGTGAGTCCAGCATGAGGAGACTCTTTGCTTCAGTGTCCACACACTCAGCTCCCCCCACCATGACTCAGGCTACCTCCCCACGCTGTCATCCTGTGACTGGCTCTCCTGCCAGCTCCAGGGGCTCTCTAGGCTTTGTGCTGATCTCATTCGACAGCAGCTGCTTCTCCCTTGGAGCTGAGCGAACTCCAGGGCCATCTCCACAGGTGCATGGCCGCAAGGGGCTGACCTCCCTCGATTAGCTTGCAGTTCCCCTGTCCCAGCAACCTTAGCACAGGAGATGGCCTGGGAGGAAGTGATGCTGTAGGCATGGTGTGGTCCCACAGCCCGCTCTTAGCTGGGGATTGCTGTCCCCCCTCCCCAGCGCTCCTTCTCCAATGCCTGGTTGGTTTGTCAGCAGTCGGCTCTTCTCCAGTGGTTTTCCGTAGCTGTCAGTGCCTGACTCGGCTGAGCCTCCACCATAATTACAGCTTTGACTAAATGGGCTGCAGCTGGTGAACCTACAGTGAGCATCAGCGCTGGGCCAGAAGCAAATCGGCCCTGCCCCAGAGCTCATCCTCGGTGCTTCTGGCGTGTGCTTGGTATCCATCCCTCTGCGAACCCAAGAGCCCTGTCTCTCCTGGGTGACCCCTCACTGCAGCCCAGCAGCACGGTGCACAGGCGTATTTGAGCTGCCTCTCCACAAAGCGGATTTGGCAGTCACTCCTCGGCTCTCCTCTGCCTAGGGTCATGGCATCCTGATTGAAAGGGCATGCAGGGCTGGGTCTGCTCCCGCTTGCTACATCTCCCAAAGGCTAGCGAACAAGCAGAGGGAGCTCGCTGTCCCAGACCAGAGGTGAGGCTGGCACCTTGGCCAATGGCTTTTGCTAAAGCGGTTGGTGGGCAGCCGCCCCAGCTCTGTGGAGCAGGTGTCCTTTCACGCCTTTCTCCCTTAAGGGGACATCCCATCGCAGGGTGCAAGCCAGGCACGGCAACACGGTGCATGCTCCTGCTATTGCCACTGCCTTGCATTTAGTGCCAGCTCCTCCATCTGCCAGCCACTGGAGGAGCTACTGTCCTTGGCCATCTCCCCTCTCCGGAGTGAGGCTGTGGCACTTAGGAAGCGAATGTAACTTGTAAGTCTGCTTTGCATTAACAAGTGCAGGGCCTGCTCCAGCACCCATTTTGCATTAGACCCCCCAGCCAGGCCTGGCTTCTTTTCCGTTTGGCTGCTTGGGAGTTAGCCAGAGCCCAGGTGCCCAAGCAAAGGGAAGAGCCCCACACCTTTTCAGCAGCTGATCCGCTCCCCTGGAGCAAAATGAGCCCCACAGCAAACATGCAGCATGTTCCATCCTTCCAACTTGCCTGGGTCTCCTCACAGCAAATCCAGTCTTGTTAGCTGCTCTCTAGTGCCTGAAGTTCAGCGCTGGCCTCGGGGGCCACAGCCGGGGTGTGGGTGGGGGCCAGGCCGCAAGGGGCAGGTCTCCCAGGAAATCACCACTCTCTACTGGTCCTTTAAATTTAGAACAGCGGCTGCCGCTGCTGCTTCTGTTTTTAACCACACTGGGGCAGAATTGCAGGTCCTGTTCTTCCTCTGCTTGCGCATTAGTGACCTTAATAGCAGCCCAGCTGGCCAGCCCCTGAGCCGAGGCTAGAGGCGGCTGGTAGCCTGGGGAAGTGCCCGTCCAACGCCTGCCTTCCCCTCTCCCGGAGTCTTGCTGAACTTTGGCCTGTTTGCCATTCTCGGAGCAGCACCTGGCCCCGGGGTTCACTGCCTTTCTCCAGTTGTACTCATGCAAACGCCCCAACATTTCCTGAGCTGCGTTGTAAGGACCCCTTCCCAGCTGGTCAGCGAGGCCCTTCCTCTCATTATCCAAAGAGAACCAGCAGCTCAGGATTGGAACAGGAGGAGTGAGTCCCCTGGCAGGATAATGCTCCAAGCTTGTTTCCTCCCAGACTGATAGGGGAATTTGGACTGGCTGATCATAATGGGTCAAACAGACCCTTGGTACCCCATCCATCAGATGGGGCTTTTCCGCTTGTGCCCTCTCTCCAGGAGGCCAGTAGCGGGGTGGGCAAGCTGGTGGGGGGGACACAGTTTGACTTCTCACAGCTCGTCCCTGCCCTCCCACCCCCTTCGCTGCAGCCCACAAACAGCTGGCAGGAGTGACATGGATTCTACCCTTTGCAGTTGAAGGATCCCTCGCGCCATCTTGCTGCTGTTTGAAGGGTAGTTCATTGCTGCCTGGCTGTGTTTGCCTGGAGGGCAGGCGGCTCTGTCCGGCACGGGGTTTGTGTGTGTGGCTCTCCTGAGCTCCCTGGGGCTAGCTGCTCTTTTCTGTGCTCTTCGGCTTGCAGAGGTGTGCGTGTTGGGTGTGGACTGGAGTTCTTTTCAGTAAAGCCCTGCAAGTAAAATCTAATAAAAGCACCTGAATTGTGAACAAGGCTGCTGGGCTCTGGTGTGTTTATTGACCCTTCTCCAGCCAGAATTCTGCTTGGTTCTCTGACCCAAGCTGAGCAGCTGCCTCCGCTCCAATCTGTTGCCTGTGTCTGCCACTGCTCAGTGCAGCGTTGGCAGCAGTGAGGCCTGGGGCCTGTGTAGGCTGGGGGGACACGGGTTTGAGAGCCAGGCCTGTGCTGTGGGCACGTAAAGCCGCATCACCATGGGGCCTGCACCAGGCAAGGGCAGTGCACACTCGCTTCCAAGGAGCATCCCTCACCTGTGCCTCAAGGGAGCTTCGTCCAGCAGGTAAAGAAACAATCCAACCCTCCCCGCTGCACAGCCACCTCCTGTCCGCAGTGCCTGGGAGCAGGGTGATGGGGCTGAGGCTCAGGGAGACAGCTCACCTGCTGCTAGGGGCTACAAGGAGTCCTGCATTTGGGTGGAGCAATTCTGCATCCACTTCTGCTCACGTGCCTGTCTCAGCCACCCCGAAGCCTGGCCCCTGCTGTATGTGGCGTAACCACAAATGGAAACAGCCCTCGTTGGTAATCTGAGCTGGATGGCCACAGGAAAGGGGGGGCAGAATGGAGCCGCTGGATGGTGCAGTGGGGCGAGAGCAGCCGGACCAGGTTCGTTGTCCCCCCCCACCGGGGCACCAGCAGTAACCTGCTTAGCCAGAGCCCAGGACTGGAATAGCCGGGACTGCTGCCAGCTCACAGGCAGGTGCCTGGCAGTGCTGGAGATCCTGAGCTGGCAGGTGAGGATTGATCCAGCCTAGGGGTGGGAGCAGCATCGAAGGCCGGAGGCTGCTGTCCTGCAGGGAGCAGGGACCGGGAGCTAGTCCCAGCCGGCCTTTGTGTGGGTCAGCTGACATTTTAAAAAGGGAAGTGGTGGCCGGGGCTGGGCTGACTGGTGGTGGTAAAGGGCTGGCCCTGGGGCGGCAAAATGGGCTGCTTGGCTAGTTCAGTAAGATCTTAACCATCTGCCCTGGGCCACCTGCCGGCATTGGGGAGCAAAGCTGGGTCTGCAGCCTGTGCTGAGTAGACGGGGCAGTGTCTGACTCTGCCACCGTAGCAGGAGGAGTTAGAAGCCCCGGCTGCCTGGAAGGTGGGTGACTTGTACCTCTCCTCCTGCAGCCCTCGGCAGGCCTCTGCCCAGCAGGACGTGACCCGATGCTGAAAGGAGAGTCCCTCCCCGAGACAGTGGCGGGAGCTCTGGGGGAATACTGGCCTTGCGTGGCGGGGGCTATGTGACTCGCCTGCTATGGTCAATTCGGCCCCAGCTGCCAGGGTAATGGGGGTTCTTCACCGGCTGGGCCCTGGTGGGGAACGGGCTGTGAGCAGGAACTTAGAGCGTCCCCAGGAGCCATGACGTGAGAGCTTGGAACCACCCCTCGTTCACAAGCGATGGGCTCTCTGCTGTACCCTGAGGGGTGGTGGCAGAGCTGACGCCACCCAGGCACCATTCCTCCCGGCTGCCACCTTCAGCAAGCAACTGGTGCCCAGGATGCAGCTGCGCTAGGCTGCACCAGGGCAATGGAGGTTAAAATCCAGCTGGCCCGAGGGAGGCTGCTCCACAACCCAGCTGCTCCAGCTTGACTGAATTAGCTCCACAACGCAGTAGTTAGGAAGCATTTTGAAAATAGCTTTTTCTCTGATCTTTATGTGTAAACCACCCCCATCCGCATCCCCAGTGCAGGCATGAGCCGGGCTTGCCGTCTCCGCCTGCAGAAAGCGGAGCTAAGCCTCAGCTCGAACGCTGGAGGGAGCCAGCTGCATCAGCCTCAAGCTGGGAGCCAAGGGCTGAACTTGTGTGTGAGAAGTTTTGGCTCCTGGGGTGGATGGGGGGTGCGGGTCACATCCTCTGCAAAAGGGAGGGGCAGTGAGGGCTACGAGACATGGGCATCATCTATGGCACTCTGCTGATCTGCCCACAACCACTGCTCTCCCCTGTGGCTGAGCTGAGGGGGGCTGCAGCTGGGGAGGCAGGAGCACACAAGCTTCATGCAGAACAAAGGCACAAAGGTCTGAACCTGGCCTTTGCGAAGCCACGTCCATGCGTGGGACTCCCCTGCTTGCCCATAGCAGTGCAGGCTGGGCGCCAGCGCTGGGCACAGCAGCTCGGCAAGATGGTGCCTCTTGATATAACTTTTGGGGCAATGCAGCAGTGGCGGGAACCCTTGACGAGAAAAGCCACCTGCAGACATGTGAGGCGCTCTAGCAGGAGGCTGTGGGGCAGTCTCCTTTCACACCGTGGGGTGGCCACTGTCGTCCAGCATCAGGTTCGGGAGAGGGGCACTCTGCTGCCATGAGCACACACGCCACATCTCCGAGAGACACCTGGTCATTCCATGGCCACCGTTGTGTGCAGAGCTCTGCCCAGGACAGAGGTGACGACGTGGCTGCAGTGAGCGTGGCAGGGCCGGGTGCTGCCATGGTTCTGGGCACTCCATGTAACGCTATCTGCGTGCAAGGCGTGGCATGAATTGACAGGGCAGCGAGACACTTCACAGCATCACAAGCTATCGAGAAGAGCCACTCCCCTTGCCATCAAAATGCAGCCGTCTCTGGGGTGGGATGTGGCGTTATTGGAATGTCAGTGGAGTAGCCGAGGGCAGGAACCAAAGGACCATCTCTTCTCCAGAGCATGAGGCTGCGGAAGGCCGGGCCCGTGGGGCTAAGGCTGTAGAAGAGGCCCAGAGTTCTTACAGAACTGCCCTTTTGAGCGCAAGTGACCAGACGCCACCCTCGCAGCCCTTCTGAGCTGGGACCACCCTTGGCATGACTCTTGGCTCCTGACGTGCCCACTCACTTCCTGCAGCCCTGGCTTTCTCCCTCTGGCCTGGCCCAGCCTGGGAACCTGCTAGCTGGCCCCAGCCCAAGGTTCCCATCATTCGCGCCTCCTTGGCATCACTGGGGTTCACAACGGCCTCGGCTCCTCTAGGGATCCCCGCAGGCTCTGCCCTGACCATGCTGGACCTGGCACAGGGGCAAAGGGTGACTGCTGCTGTTAACCGGAGCCCTGGGAGGCAGCATGACCATGTGCCAAGGCCAGAGTTGGCGTTGGGTTGGGGGGCGGGATGAGAGCTCCCCGCCCCCCCCAAGCCCCGATTGAAGTCAAACCACAGCGAAGGCTGCTGTAACCGCAGCGCTGCGCCTCCTGCTGTTGCCATCTGCTGTGCGGTCTCCCCAGTCAGCTCCCATTGCCTGGGGAGGGGCCCGCGGCCATGCTCCGCAATCTGCCCATGCCTTCCTTTTCCCCAGAGAGCAGGAAAGTGCAGCTCGCAGGCCCCGCGGCAGGCCAAGCGGGTCTGTTTGCAATCAGCGGCTCAGCTGCCAGGCCCACATCTGGCTTGGCCGCCTTCCAGGGCAGCATGTTAAAAGGGGACGGAGAGAGGCAGATTGGAGCCAGAGAGAGAAGGGGGAGCCGAGACGCTGCCTCTCTCCGCACCGGCCCAGGATCTCAGTGCAGCAGGTAGGAGAGGGAAAAACTCCTCTTGGCTCAGCTCATCCTGGCCTGGCTCACGTGCGGCACCAGCCCTTCCCCACGCGGTGCGTGCCAGAGCCCCTCTTGGCTTGGGGCAGAGCACTCAGCGGCTGTGCAATATCTCAGCTGCTGGTGAGGGCCAGGGGTTCCACATGAGCGGCTCAGGGCTGGCACCGGGTGGAGGTGCTCCAGGGGGGACCAGGCCCTGGCCAAGCATCACCCGGTGTTAGCAGGGCTGGGGGCTCTCCGGGGGCAGTGCCCCTGCCACTCATCCTCTGTCACCTCACTAGAGCAGGGGGCCTGAGCAGGGAGAAAGATCCTGTTTCCAAGCAAAGGTGATGAGACCTGGGAAGGGAACCGACAGACCAAGGGACCCTCGGGCCCTTCACTGCCAGCTTCTGGCTAATGCCCTGTCCCCGGCTCCCCATAGGCAGCTCAGAAATCACCGTGTGAAGCAAATTCCACTTTGAGCACCGGGGTAGTCCCTGCCCGCCCCGCCCCATGCAACGGTGGCCAGGGCCCAGTTCCTGCCGGGCTCCCGCCAGGAGATCTATGGGTGGGACACTTATAAGATCAGGAATCCCGACGGGACGGGCCAAAGCCTGCACAAGGCCAGAGATGTTTGTGGCCCAATATTTGAGTGTCTGCCAGCTCCAGAGGGACGTATTCCTGGAAGTTTCATCACAGGGCAATCTTCAGTTCCAGATTAATCCTCGGTGCCTGCAGGACAGTCCTGGAGGGTTGGCATCCTGCATGCTGAGAGTATGGCCAGCGGTGGAGGGAGGCAGCTGCAGTGGGGACATGCTTGGGGCGTGGCCCATGGGGGTGGAGGAGGGTGCTCTCTGGCCAGGGCCTGTGGGGGTGGTTGGGGGGGTGCACTTAGGACGAGGCCGGTGGAGCTGTCTGTACTGATCTCTCCCTAATCCCTGTCCACTCCCAGAAGACCATGAAGTGGTTTCTCCCCATCCTGCTCTGCGTGGCTCTCAGCTATGCCGCAAAGCAAAGGCAGCAGCCGGCAGAATGGGACTACAGATCCGAAGGTAAAGCCCCCCCAAAATCTCAGCACGACTTTAATCATCTGGCCCAGGGTGGCTGCAGAGACAGGGCTGGGGGTCCAGCCACGGAGTGGCCACTCCCAGCTGACCCCAAGTCACCTCTGTCTCTGTGGGCTCTGCCAGGGAGAGGTGGCTGCTAGCTCAGACCAGGACTCCTGCGTTCCAGGGCAGCTCCGCCAGTGCCGTGCTGTGTGACTTTGAACCCACTCATTGCCCCTTTGTGCCTCAGTTTCCCCGCTAGATGACAGGGCTGATAACCCTGTGTTCCCTTCCAGGGCTGGGAAAAGGAATCAGCGCATCTGTGCTGTGCTTTGGGAGCCTCAGATGGACAGTGCTAGGGACAAGCAATTGGCGTGGGAATCATGGTGTCTCTGAGGGTCATGGCCAAAATCAAGAGCTGGAGCCATCGTGGTCCTGGGGGCAGGGAGGGGAGGGATTCTGTGGGCTTGGCAAGCCTTCCCCAGCTCTAGTTGCTGGCGCCAGCTCCCCCAGCAGCCAGGTTTGTCTCCTTCCCAGCTGAGAAGGTGAGCCTAAGGGGATGTGCCAACCTCACCGTGGTCCTGGACAACTGGAAATTTGCCATTGTAACAGAGATCAAGAACCTGCTCCTGTACGACCACCAAACCGTGCTTCCAGACTATGGCAGGTGAGCCGGGGCGCCAGGAAACTCCAATGGGCAGCTCAGCCGCAGGAGCCAGCCTGTGCCAGTGCCGGCCGCATGCTGCTCAGAGCCGCCAAGGGCTTGGGGCTCACCGAGCCCGGGTCCAACTCTAGACATAGGCCCAAGCGAGAGGCATTTGTGGTGTCTGGTTGCTAATGGATGCGTGTCCAGGCTCCACAGGGCACTGCTGGGGAGATGCTGATCTGGACCAGGCCCAGGCGATGCGGTGGGAAGCTCGCAGGATGCCTGCCTTGGGTATGCCTGATCAACCAGTGCTGGGGTGGGGGGAGATAGCAAGGGGGCAGGGGTCTGTACATCTCTGTGCAGCCTGGGGGGAAGCTCACCCCTTCCCTCACTGTCCCGCCATAGGATCAAATCCCTTTCCGAAGCCCTCGATGACCTGTACAAAGAATTCAACGCGCTGAAGGGCCGGCTGGGGGAGCTGACCACCCGCTTCGAGGGGGTGGAGGCCTTTGTGGATGAGATGAACACAAGTCGAGGCCAGACTCCGGCCAAGCCTCCCATCAGGGCCGCCCAGCCGGAGGCTGACAAACCTGTGGCCCCAGCCAAGCGCCGCCGGGTCCTGGTCAGGAATAACCGGAAGCCTGTGGAGCAGCCAGGAGATCGGTCTCAGTAGGGACAGCCCCAACCGCACTCCTCAGGGGCCAGAAATGCTGCAGACTTTCCCATGCGTTTAGAAGCTGCATGTGTCTTTCTTTCTTCCCTAAAGAGACGTTTCCCCGCAGGTGGCTGCAGTTGGGAGCTGGGCACCTGGGCATTCCCCTGCCCTCTGGATCAGCACTGGCTCCTAGGTGGGGCACGATGTGGCACTTCCCGCTCACCGCCCCGCAGCTGCAGCGTTGCCAGCAGGGTGGACTCAGGCAGGATCCACTGGATCACATGCTGGGGGGAGCTCCTGGCCCCAGAGCTTGGCTCTGAGGAGGGACTCCACGACCGGGTGTTGTGCCCACACCCGGGACCAGGCAGCAGTGCCATGAGCTGCAGGGAGTGTGGGTTTCTTTGAATCCAGCCTCTAGCTGGTCTGAATCCACCGCTGGCTGTACTGAAGCACATGCTGGGGCTTGTGGGAGGGGAGCTGGAGGGGTGGGGGATGCTGGGGTGCCACCTTCCAGCAAGTGCCCATTGGCTCTGGACTGCACAGCAGATCAGGCACTTCCCTCTCACATAGGAGTGAGTTTAGGGGGTTTGGGACTCATTCCCCTCCCCCAGTTTGCTCACTGCACAAGATAAACTGTGAGGCCTGCTTGGCTCAGACTGCTGTGGGACCAGAGCCAGGGGCTGAGAGGGAGCGTTGGCCTGGGTGCATGGGGGAGGCTGGTGAGCACCTGCAAAGCCCAGGCCAGCCTAGCTCACCCTTCGCTTGCACAGGCAGGCGAATTCTTTACCAGCCAGACCTGGCTCTCCGTGTCCCACAGCTGCATTCCCCTGGGCCTGAGACCCCAACGGGGGTAGCCAATCTGAAATCAGCCAGGCCGATCCACAGGTGCATGCGGGGAAGAGCCTTCTCTACAGGCAGCCCTAGGAAACCCCTCAGCAGGGTGCGGGACTGGGCAGCAGTGGGCACGCTTAGCGAGGGCAGGGGCTGCAGGTGCAAGCTATCTGTGCCAGGGCAGTTCTGAAAGCCCTGGTCATGGTGTGTTTGGGCAGGAGGGGGGCTTGGCTCAGCCTGCTGGGATCTAGGGGAAAGGAGTAGTTCCTTGATTTTTGCCCTCAGTGGGAGGGAGGGAGAACCCGCCCCTCGCACCACATGGCTGGCTGCCCCTCCAGCCACTCGCTGGTGAGACGCCCTAGTTTCTGGAACATTCAAGTTTTGAGGCAAAACAAACAAACAGAAATTTTGGAAATGGCTGTTCCGCTTGCTTCATCCCCGCCCGTCCGCGGGAGCCAGAACCCATGAGCGGGAAGACGGAGGGACAGCAGGGACAGCGGAACGCCAAGCTGCCACGTAGCCAACTTGCCCTGATACGCCGCAGCTGGCTAGCGAGCGATGCAGCCACCCGGCCTGTTCCCTCTGGGGTGAGAGCTGCAGGCACTGGCCCCCCCAGCCCTTGGGGCTGACAAGCCCCATGGCCTGCATTTCACATTCAACTTGGTGAGGTGCAGGAGGCTCAAAGCATCAGCATTTTGGAGCTGCGAGAGCAAATCTGGCTTGGGACCCCAGAGGAAATAAGCGTCTGGGCCCCGCTCCAGACCCTAGTGCAACTGGAGAGGCCCGGGGCTGCTGCGGGCCAGGGCCACGCCAGTGCCAGCTCACCCCTCGCTTTGCCTGGCTGTAATCACAAGCTCCTGCTCTCTCGCTTTCACACGTATATGTGGTGTTCCCTCCTGCTGCGCTGTCCAGGTCCCTGCACGCGTGGGGCCAGGGTGCAGCAGGGTGAAGTTTGTGTTCCATCCTCAAATAAAGATCTTTCTGTTACCATCACCGCTTTCTCTGGCTGGAATCTTACCAGAAACATCAGCAAACGCCCCCGGCCAGCCAGAGGCCAGCACGGCTGGGATCCTGGAGGGGAGACAGCTGTCTCCCCCCTGCTAGTTACCGCTAGCATTGCACTGTGTACGCACGGGAACACTAGCCAGGCGCGAGTGCCAGGACACAGGCTGTTGAGTCAGTCAGCCAGGCGAAAGCCTGAGCTCTCGCAAGAAACCTTCCGCAGCTTCCAGCCCTTCCCAGACCCGAGTTCTGACGGCGGAAGGTCTGTCTGGCCTCTTAGTTCTAGGTTGCTGGTTTAAATCCAGCCAAGGGCAGGCATCTCCAAGTCATTGTCCCCCTCATTAGATCCCCCCACAAGCAGTGCTAACTGGCCCCCGTCTCAGCAGTGAGGCCGGCCCGGGGCTGATCTGCCCAGCCACTCAAGTCCCTCCTTAGGCAGGGTGGGGGGCATATAGGAGACCATTGCTGCCTCCCCACTGTGCTGGGGTGAACAGAGGGCTGCCACTTGGCACTCTGCCATCTGTGGATCCCAAATGCTTCACAAAAGGGCAGTGGTGTCATTCCTCCCACTGCTGGGGAAACTGAGGCAGGGAAGGGACTTTCCCTAAAGCTGTACAGCAAGTCTGCGAGAGCTGAGAAGTGGATCCTGGATTCCCCACTCCTAGCCCTATGCCCTCCCCAGGGCTCTGCGCTGCCCTCGCTCTCCAGGGGAATTCCAGCCAGCCAGAGCGTGTTGGAAACATCCAGCCTGGCCCAGCTCCCAGGCCTGATCCTGCTGGAGCTAGCCCTGTGCTCACAGCACAGTTTCCCTGCTTTCAGGGCAACCAGTGGCCCCTGTCAGGCCAGCCCTCAACCTCCCCTTCCCCTGGGAGGGGAGGCTGGGAGCCAGGACTCCTGGGTTCCATTCCCAGCTCTCAGAGGAGGGTGGGTGCTGGTGGGTTGGGGGATGTCTGGGAGCTAGGACTCCTGCGTTCTCTCCCTGGCTCTGGGAGGGGAGTGGGGGCCAGTGGTTACAGTGTGTGTGTGTGTGTGCGGGGGGCCTTGGGAGCCTAGACTCCTGGGTTCTCTCCCCAGCTCTGGGAGGGAAGTGGGGGCTAGTGGTTAGAGCAGGGGGGTGCTGAGAGCCAGGACTCCTGGGTTCTCTCCCAGCTCTGAGAGGGGGGTGCGGGCTGGGGTGGGGGCGGGAGCCCGGACTCCTGCGTTCTCTCCCTGGCTCTGGGAGGGGAGTGGGGGCCAGTGGTTACAGTGTGTGTGTGCGGGGGGCCTTGGAAGCCCAGACTCCTGGGTTCTCTCCCGGCTCTGGAGAGGAGTGAGGGCCAGTGGTTACGGGGGGTGTGGGGTTGTGAGCCGGACTCCTGGGTTCTCTCCCTGGCTTCTGAGACGGGTTAGCTGGAGGGCCAGTGGTTACGGCGGGGGCGGTTTACGGGCGGGGGAGCCTCCGGATCTCCTGGGTTCTCTCCCGGCTCTGGAGAGGGGAGAAGGGACCAGTGGTTACGGGGGGGTGCGGGTTAGGAGGCGGACCTCCTGGGTTCTCTCCCGAGCTCTGGAGGGAGCGGAGGTGCCAGGTGTGTTACGGGTGGGGGTGGTTGGGAGGCCCGAGATCCTGGGTTTCTCTATCCAGCCTGGAGAGGAGTGAGGCCACTGTGGTACGGGGGGCGGGGTGGGGAGCGCCCGGACTTCCTGGGTTCTCTCCCGCTCTGAGGGGGCGGGGCCGGCGGTTCGGGGGTGGGTTGGGAGCCTCAGACTCCTGGTTCTCTCCCGGCCGGGAGGGAGCGGGCGGCCATGGTTAGCGAGGGGGGGGGCGGTTGGTTATCGGGCCGGACTCCTGGGGTCTCTCTCCGGCTTTCTGGAGGGAGGAGGGCCTGGTTCGCGGGGGGACCGATCCTGGTTCCCTACTGGGGGACGGACGGGGGTTTTAGGGGGGAGCCGGTACTCCTGGGTTTCTCCCGGCCTGGAGAGGAGGAGGGCCAGGGTTACGGGTGGGGGGGGTTGGGCGCCGGACTCCACTGCGGTTCTCTCCCGCTCTGAGGGGATGGCGGGCCGTTAGGGGGTGGGTGGGAGCCGGACCTGGGTTCCTCCCGGCTCGCGAGGGAGCGGGGACCATTGTGTTACGGGGGGGCGGTTGGAGAGGCGCGGACTCCTGGGTTCTCTCTCCGAGACTCTGATAGAGGGGGAGCGGGGGGGCCAGTGGTTACGGGGGGGGGCGGGTTGCGAGGCCGGACTTACTGGGTTCTTCTCCCAGCTCTGGAGATGGAGTGAGGGCCAGTGGTGGGTTACGGGGGGAGTGGCGGTGTTGGAGCCCGGAACTCCTGGTCGTTCTCTCCCGGATCTGGAGGGAGCGCGCCGGGCCGGGCCGATGTGGTGTACGGGGGGGGGTTGGGAATGCCCGGACTCCTGGGTTCTTCTCCCGGGCTCTGGAGGGGAGCGGGGGCAGGTGGTTACGGGGTGGGCGGGTTGGCGATGGCCGACTCCTGGGTTCTCTCCCCGCTCTGGAGAGTGATGTGAGGGCCAGGTTCGGGGGGGCGGGTTGGGGACGCACCCTGTTCGTCTCCCCGCGAGATAGCCGCTGGTTACGGGCCATTGGGAGCCCGGACTCCTGTCCTCCTCGCTGGAGGGAGCTGCAGTAATACTGGTTGTGGGTTGGATGCCGGAACATCCGGGTCCCTCGCCTGGAGGCTGAGTTTGGGGCCAGTGGTTTTACAGGGGGGGTTTGGGAGGCCGGATCTCCTGGGTTCTCTCCCGGCTCTGGAGGGGAGCGGGGACCATCACTTGCAGGACAAGGGGTCGCTCCTGGCGGCCCCGCCCCGGGGGGGTCACAGCGAGCCCCGCCCCCTGCAGCCATTCTCGCTTTACGGCCTGTCGCAAACATCTCCCCGCCCTATTGCGGCGGCCGCGGAGGGAGCCGTAAGGCGGAGACGCCCCCGCCCCGGTACGTGCGGCCCGAAGCCCCCTGGTGGCTTGGGAGGGGCCCCAGGGAGCGGGTGTGGGGGCCGCGGGCGCAGGGCCCCTCCCCGGGGGGGCGGTGGAGTTGGGGGGGGCCGCGGGCGCAGGGCCCCTCCCCGGGGGGGCGGTGGAGGTGGGCGGGGCCGCGGGCCCATAGATCTCCCCCTCCCCCCCAGCTGGGACAGTTCCCAGGGCGGCGTCTCTTGTGGGGTTTTTGCTCGTTGGCAGCTGGGGCTCCTGGGGGGTTGCCTTGGGGTGCCCCCCCGCAGCGAGGGGTGGACGGGCATTGCCCCCGGCAGGACCCCAGCAGCCTTGGAACAGTTCTGTGCTCCCCCCCCGGGGGGCTCTGGGATGGGCTCTGTCAGGCTCCCGCCTTCCAATAACTATCTCCGTTCCCTCCCCCAGGTTGGCACCGGGTGCCCATCCGGCAGGAGGATGGCGCACGTGGGCCACAGGGTCGATTACCTGGCTGGGTTCTGCTGCCCGGTCGGGGGGCTGGCTGCGGGCAAGCCCCGAGTGCTGTGCCATGAGAACGAGGTCTACCTCTCCAACGGCAGCGAGTTCGTCTATGTGTATGACCAGGAAGGGAAGCTGTTGAAGGTGAGCGCCCAGCCTGCGCTGGGACTGCAGTGCTGGGCCGTGGCGTGAGGTAGCCGCTCGCCCCCAGGCTGGGCTAGCCCAGGTACCCACGCCCGGGGTAACTCTGCAGCCAAAACAGGCCCCTGGAGAGGGGGTAAAGCCTGAGGTCAGACGTGACGGGCTCACATTGAGAGAAGGGAAGACCGCAGTACGAGTATGTCACTGCGCACTAAGGAACTTTTAGTGTGTGGGAGCAGGATGCACACAGCTGAACGGTGTGGGCAGGCTGGGGCACTGCTGACTTGCGCCCCATTTGCCACACACACAGTGCTCATGTGGACGTGTCCGCCATTCTTAGGGGGCATGGCTGAAGCGGCAGTGCCTTTCTGTAGCTTCTAGAATCTTTTCCATATCAAGGTTTGCCCTTGCAGTTGCCTAAAGCTTGGCGCCAAAGTCTTAGTGGGCTGATTTTTCAGAACGACAGTGCCTGTCAGAGTCCTTGTGCAATTCTGGGGTCTCAGCACTTGTGACGTTACGCCTCTTGCTTCAGAGCAGGCTTGAAAATCTTGGGCTTAGTTCCTGCTGCCAATGACTAGCCAGCTGGCTTCCTCCCTCAGTTTTCACAAGTCTAGCTCCATGTATGTCCAGTTTAGCAGAGTTTCGGTTTCAAACTCTCAGTGAAATATTAGTATGGCTTCAAATAACCTTTTCATTGGCGAATGAAGGGTGCTCTTTGATCTTTTCCCTCATTTCCTGGGACAAACCATTTCATTCAATTATTGAAAGATTTTTTCCTTTTTTCAACAAGATGACGATTTTTGAGTTTTGTGCACCATGGATTTTTCCCTTTTGTTTGCCGTGATAAGCAGCAGCCTTAGCACCAAGTTAGACATGTCATCTTCTTTAATTTATTCTTTTTATCACTTCTAAGGAAGCCATCAGTGAGATACCAAGATTAGCCTCCTACATGGTTTTCTCTTTCTCAAGGAAGCAGGTCATCTCTGGGTTTTGAATTTTTCTTTTTTCTATCCTCAGCTAGAGTAAAACACTGAATCTTTGCTTTGAAATTGTGTGTGTGTATGTGCGCATGCCACTCTTTCAGTCCTACGATAATGATCTTCCATTTCTATAGCACCACTTGTCCAAAAACACTGTACAAGTTACAACTGCTTCCATCACCAGAGCAATGCAGCCACCTCTGAGGTGAAATGTCACCTGCTTACAGCACACAGCAGCAACTACACAACTGTTTAGACTGGAAGTACAGAATGCCTTACCATGTCTTAAAATGATTGTTTTGAACTTGGAAATACACATGCAGTATTGCCCATTAATGGTTTTACTCCTGGCAATTAGTATATTCAGAAAATGGCTGTTTTAACTTGCAGTTGTTCTATATGTGCATCCTCAACTAATGACCAGGGGAAAATATGATCCAGCTAATGTTTCCTTTATTCATCTGAGAGAAGTTTGCTCTTAGGAATGTTGGAAATGTTTGTGTTGAATGGCTAATTTTGACATACGTGCAGTCACACATGCATGTTCTCACATAGCATCACTTGTCCAAGTGTATGTAGAGAATGCTGAGTGTAAGTCAGTACCTCATGCAGCGCTGGCTGGTTATCATCCCATCCGTACTTGTACATAGAGTTCTCGAGTAAGCACTGGGGAGACTCGAGAGACAAGATCCTCCATCGGTGTCAGTGGCATAGTTCTGTTGATGTTTTGCGGGTCTTGTCTTCACACACGGCAGTGGTGGTGCTGGACATGTGGCTGCTGAAGGGGAGGCAGGATGGTGATAGCTGGCATTGGCTAGGTGGCCCCAATGCCTTTTGGTTCTGTTTGGTGCTGCTCTGGTAAGTTGTGTCCCTGTGGTGAGCTCTTGCAGGGGCAGCTGGGAGCCTGGTTATAAACCAGGAGCAACCTTTTCTCCTGCCTCTGTCCTTGTGGCATAAAACTGACATTCTTTCCCTTTTTGATATCTAGGCCATCTATAGGTTTCCTGATCAAGTTTGGCACGTGGAACTCCTCCCTCTTCATAGGAAGCTCTATATCCTGTGTGCTGGAACCGGCATTTACTGTGTATCCCTGGACCAGCAGAGCAGGTGAGACATGGAATGCAGCCTGGCAGGGACAATGAAGTTTGTCTCTGCTCGTTAAAGTCCGAACGAGAGTAGCAGGTGGTTTAATGGCACATGCTTCCACCCCTCTGCAGCGAGACCTGGCTGGAGTCTAGGGGTTACCCTGAAGGATGGTGGTCTCCAGGCATTCCCGACCCCAAGATTTCCATATGACCATCTACACATTCCTCATGTTTGCCTCCAACTGTTGTGTGGTTACCCCAGGCCCTGAAGGAACTGCAGTGGGGTTTACATTTCAGAGGGGAAACACCTGCTCTTCTGAGTCACCCTAAAAGAACCAAACCCCTGGCAGCAGAGTGTCTCCTGGCGCCCCGCCCATGCAGTGTGCTCTCCACCATGCTATGCTGTCTGTTGGAGGAGTCCTCCAGAGGGCAGGGTGGCGGCACTGGCAGATGTCTAGTCACTGTCAATTCCTTATTTACTCATGGTAAGTGGTGGGGGTGCCCCCCCTCCCTGTGATCCTAGGGGAGCTGATGGGGCAGAGTTTTGGCCCTCCCAATGGGGCTGTCCTCCTGGTGTGTGGGGGTCCTCTTGCTTCAAGGCATGTTTGTTGAAATCCATTAAAAGGCTCGGCTCCTGGGCTGGTTGTGCACTGTCCTGGCAGTAAATCTCATCCACAGGTCAGACTGCCAGTCCATTGAGAGTGGTGACTTGCATTGACTGATTCCTGGTGCTTCAGAGGCAGCCCAGCCGTGCTCCTAGCCCCCTGTGCAGTGCTATATGTTGGGAGAAGGGGTCAGCTCGAAGCACAAGGTCATGGTTCCCCTTAGGTTAGCCGCTTCTCAGTTTGTGTGATTGATGAGACGTTAAAGTCCCGAGGCTGTGTGACTGGACCGGTACCACCCATGCAGACAGCCCTGTGTCTGACACCTGTTCTTCATTCTTTCAGCATGCACACATCCAACAGCCACTGGTGTTGGGGGATAGAGAGGAGGGGGATGGCAGGGTCAGGTGTTCTCCATCACAGCCTCATGCACCCATAAGTTACTGAAAGGGTTAAGCTGTTCCAAACCAATCACCCCTCTGGAGCCCTGGCTCTTTCTGCTCTCTCCAGATCACTGCACCCAATTCAGTTCCTTGAAGTGGATGCTCCTTTTGTAAGCTTGTCTGTAAGCGCTGGGGTGAGAGGCGAGCTAAGGAAGTGCTGGCTTTGCCCTCTGGCTTGACTGAAAGCTTTTCCTTGTTTGCTTGAAGGTTATTGAAGCAGACTGATGGCGATGGCAAAGAGGACGCTTGCCCTTCCAGCGTCTTCCCTGTAGACTCCGATGCCTGCATCGTCCCAGACATCACGCTGTGCACCTTCACGCTGCTGAACGACTTTCTCGTCACCCTTTCCCAGGCTCAGGGCAAGTGGTGGGTGAAACTCCACGTGCTTCTGGACCCTGATCAGGAGAGCCAGCCATGTCGGCAAATCAGCCAAGTGGGATTCTCCACCTGCGACCAAACTGGAGACAACGGGGACGCACTGTCCTCGCACTTCCTTCCTGTCTTGTGCTGTGCGTCTGCACCGGGCACAGCTGGGCCCGGGGAGGGTCTGTGGTGTTCGGGGGGGTTCACGCTGGAGGAGCCCCTCTTCAGCCTGCTCTTTGGCATAGACGCTGCCATGCTCGACTCTCCCATGATTCTCTGTGGCTTCCCGGATGGGCAGCTGTGCTGTGTGCCGCTGAAGGCCCTCAGTTCTTCTGAAGCTGTAGATGGCTGCAGTGAGGTTGCAGGCCAGGCTCCGCCTGTGAAGATCCTTCACCATTTGGAAGAACCTGTTGTCTTCATTGGAGCCTTGAGAACAGAACACAAAGCCCCTGACGATCCCGATGACGAGCAGCTGTTTGGAGACTCGGGCTGCGACTGCGTTGTGGTGGTCGGGCACTATGGCAAGATGGTGGCCATGAAGGCAGAGCGGGGAGAAGAGGCCAAGGTCCCAGAGGTCAGGGAGTACTACCTGCAAGGGCCCATCCTGTGCGCCGCCTGTGGTGGTGGCAGCCGGATGTATTACAGCACGCATTCGGACATCTCTGCAGTCGACCTGGATTGGGTCAGCAACGCTTCCGACCCCGAGAGCATAGATAACACTGCATATGTCCTGCCTCCCGTTCTGTCTCCAGCCAGTTTAAGTATCTGTAGCGTTGTGGCGCTTTCCTTGTCTTCTCGGGCCTCAGAAGGTACTGCCAGCAGTAAAAAAAATTGTCATTCTTGGGGCTGAAATGGGCAGGAATAGCTTTGTCCTAACTGCATATTCCCGTTTCTACCTCTCCACCATTCCTCGTTAAAGGTCCAGCTTCCATTGGCTCACCCTCGTTATTGTAAGTTGTTTACATCAAGCATGCCGAGCCAGGAATTGGATGGGAGAGGAAATGTCATATGTGTTCAGAGATCAACTCCCCATGTGGCTGTCTTTGTGGTGTCCCTTGTGTGGGTGTCTCTCCCACCTTGGAGCAGTAGGCGGTGTGGTCACGGTCGGAGGGGTTGTGCTCTCTATAAAGAGGACCTGGGGCTGCTGTGTCTGTGTCAGAGGTAGGATCCTGCGTGGAGTGGCGCTGGGGGCAAGTCCAAATCGACCTAAGCGAAAAGCTTCCCAAAAGGCAATTTCCAAACAACACGGCTGACCGGACAAAGGGCTCCTCAGGGAAGAGCTCCAGACACAGCCGTTCAGAGTCCGTAAGCTCCTTTCCTTCTTCTGCCTGACAGCTCTGTGTCCACGCCTTGCTCCCCAGTGAGGGCTGGGGAAGCAGGTGTGTTGCCTTCTCAGAGTGGGGTGCTGTTGTAGCATTCTGGGGACAGTCCAAAGTGCTCTGTTCCCATTGCTCTCTGCCATGCGTAGAGATGGGGGCAGAGAAGGAGCTAGGGAGCCCTGTTAGCTCTTACCAGAGCCCCATAAGCTGGTGGCTTTGTGAACATGCTGGCACTAAAGAATCGGCAAGAGAGTAAGGTGATGTTTGCCAAAGCATGAACAAGTGGGGCGAGGCAGGGCGCTGCTGGCACCTCTGCAGAACTCGGGGAGCAGCCTGCACCAGCAGTGGTTGGTTGTACACACAGCCTGAGCGTGTCTGCTGATCAGAGGGCACCTGCATGGAAACACTCTTTGCATCCTCGCAGCTGCTTATTCTGCATCTGTCATCATCCTGAGGCACCGCCCAGCTCTTGAAGTCACTGGGGCAGGGAAGGAGCAGTGGGCAGCATGGAGCCACTTCCCATGCATGTGTCCCTGGTAACAGAGCGAGTGAGGGAAGGGGCAGGAGCTGAGTGAGTGCAGCCCCCTGCAGGCAGGGTGGTGGCTCAGGGTGGGCATGCTGTGTAACGTTCTGTGTATTTAGTTTCCCGTTGTAGCCCATTGACAGTCATTCGCAGTCTGTGTCTCTGCAACTCTCTCCAAATTCCTGTTGTAGGATACCTGGTATTCTTGGGGGCCCTGGATGGGTGTGGGGGTGGGGAGAAGTAACTCCTCAGTCCCCAATGTTCCTGGAAAGGAATGTCTCATTATGTCGGGACTAATCAGACATTCCTCGGCAGAGTGACATCTACAGCCCTGGATGCAAAAGGCATTTGCCTCCTCACACCACAGCTTCTCCTCCGAGCCAGCTTGCTGAAGAAGGTACAGTCTGCGGCCCCAGGCAGGGCTGTACAGTCATCCCTGCGATCTTCAGGGGGAATGGCTCCTTTCTCTCAGGGCTGGGTACAGGGCTCAGTCAGAGTGAAGGACGTACACCGCTGCTCCCTAGTTGCATCGGGGGACTGTGTGTGAGATCCTAGTCTGTTTGCTGACGGCTAACCTGGTTCTCTCTGCCTGTCCCCCACTCCAGGTGACTCGGAGCTGTTGGCTCTGTCTGCTAAAGGCCGACTGATGAGCTGTGACTTGTGCAGTCCTGATGACGCTCATCCCGTCAGGCTGACCCCAGAAAAAACTGGCCAAAGGATAAAGGAACTGCTGTCTGGGATAGGCAACGTCTCGGAGAGGTAAAGGCCAGCATGCTAATGGGTGTGAGTGGGCTGTTAGCTTGTGAACTCCTTGGTTTTATTGGAAGTGAACTCGATTCTCCTGCATCAGCTCCCGGCTCAGAGGTTAGCAGTAAAGTGCTTTTATTAGTTGGCTGCTGTGCTCAAACATTTGCCTTTCCTGAGTGATCCAGAGTCAAGACAGCCCGGGAAGAAGTCCCCAGCCCCATGGGATGATAAAAGCCTTGTTTGCAGACAGTGCTGCCCGTGGCCCTTTTCCCTTCAAACCAGAGAGCTCTTGTATGCCGAGAATGGCATGGTGTTTACAGCCTCTGCAATAGACGGTGGGAGGCCAAGATGCCAGTGACTCCCAAGCATCCCAAAGTGGATGCCCATTTGGGGATCCTGTTCAGGGCAGATGTGTACCTTAGGCCTGAATGTTCATCTCTGCCTTATTTTAAACCAGTCTCTCTCCTTGGGGTTTGTGTGCGTGTTTCCTAGAGCGCCAGGTACCTGCTTTTGTAGCTGCCACCGCTTTTTGTACTGCTGTCTCTTGTAGCCACAGCTGAAATCAGGAGCCTTCCTGGGGAAGCGGCTGGGAGTGGGATCATACAGCCTCCCTGATTGGCTAGCATTGCATGAACTGAATGGGCCCAAGCTGATCTGGTGTCACATGTGAAAGGGGCATTTGGGGTACGAAATCCTTGTGAGCAGCAGTGCTGTGGCTGGCCAGGTCCCAGGAGAGTTCTAGGGATGACGGGGCACTCAGCCTGTCCAGCACTCTCAGCTGTTGAAGTTCCAGAGCAGTGGTGTCTGGGGGAGTTTAGAAGGGCTCATGAAATGATCCGTGGAAGTTTGGCTTCTCCACCTTAGTGAGAGTGCCACTTGCCCTAGGTATGTGTAGCCTTGTGTACTAGCCTTTGGCCACCTCGCCTGGCTGCGTTTCCGATTTGTTAGCTCTGTGTGTCCCAAAGCCGTTACCTCTGAGCTGTCTTCTCCCCCTGCTCCCCACAGAGTTTCTTTCCTGAAAAAGGCGGTGGACCAGAAGAACCGAGCGCTGATGAGTCTGAACCAGGTGATGAACGTGAGTGCTTCCTTACTGTCCAACCAAGATGGCCGGAAGCCTGTCACTTGCACTGTTACCGCCAGCTGGAGCCGCCTGCTGCTTCGAGATACCTGGACCATTTCCTGTGTGTTGGAGAACTCGAGCGAATGCAGCCTGGAGCAAGGCTGGACCCTCTGCGTTCAGCTGTTCACGAGCTCCTGTGCCTTCGACGAAGACTCTGCTGATTCGGCCACCACGTTCACCTTTCCAATCGATCAGCTCCTGCCTGGGAGCAAGAGGGAGGTGACGCTGCCGCTTGACGCAGCCGAAGGCACCAAGTTGGAACTTCCTCTGACCGTCTCCTGTGATCTCTTCTACAGCCTGCGAGAGATTCTGGACAGTGCGTCTGACTCCTATGAGTCACTGGATGACCTGCTTCCTGATGACTCTCCTGGCCTCTCCCCAGACAAAGAAGGGATCTGCCTGCCCCTGAGCAAATGCACCATCGACATCTTGCAGTGCCTTCGTCTGGATGACAGCACAGTGCCTGGAGCCCCTCCTTCCATCGCCACCCTGTCAGACCCGGTGGAGACCTTCTTGAAAGTATCCAGGGTGCAGTCTGACCCCAGCAGCGTGGAAGTCAGTGACCAGCTGCTTCCCAAGGCACCGGCCGTCCTAGGAGATGAGTATCTACCCCCATCAGTGGCTTCTATCAAGGTGTCATCGGAGCTGCTGAAAAATGCATTGAAGAGCTTCTGTGAAGGTTGGTAATTCTCCTGGGCGGTTGTCCAGTCGTAGTGCGTGTTTCTGTCCGGGCAGTGTTGTCCTAGGGTGGATTCGCTGCAGTCGTTCCCCTGTGCAGGGCTGGGCTCTGTGATTGCTTTCTAGAAGTTGTTCCCTTCGGATGCTCAGATGCTCTTTGATTTGTCTTGTGTCCAGGGCTCTTTAGAGGGGTGCTTGGCCACGGATAATAGACGTTGAGGCTTGTGGGAGCTACGTGGCTGGCCTCCCTGGGTGTTCAAATATTCAAATACCATCTGAAGTGATCAAATGAGGGTTGCTAGAGTTGGTCTCTGCCCCAGCTGTGTCTGCAGCGAGAAGCCCACACCCAGGCCAGCTGCCTGGAGCTGCTGATGTTTGTGCTAGTTCTTGACTATTATAAACCAGGATTTTGTGCCCGGGTATGACCCCCTGGCTCGTGAGCTTGTGACATAGCATTCCCTTGCACTGGACTTGTGGAGCACTGCCACCGCTGTGCGATCTGGCAGGAGAGCCGTTTCCTAGGGGTCGAACCTTCATGTGGGGATTGGCCTCTCTGGGCAGAAGGAGCCACAGCCACATACTGGGCCAAGGAGGGGTTGTGTGTGTGTGTAAACGCTCTTGGCCCATGGCTGCCACGCCGAGCTAGGGCTAGGAACATGGTCAGTCCTGACAGACATCCATGGACAAGGACCAGCCCCACCAGCCCGGAAACCAGGGGCTGGAATGCCATTCCTGCTGCCCCTACTGGAGCCCAT
This sequence comes from Chelonoidis abingdonii, assembly GCF_003597395.2. Classification (NCBI taxonomy): domain Eukaryota; kingdom Metazoa; phylum Chordata; order Testudines; family Testudinidae; genus Chelonoidis; species Chelonoidis abingdonii. The sequence goes on from NC_133781.1 coordinate 29,972,076, forward strand.
CCAGGCCTGCTGCAGTGGGGTGGCGTCTCTCCTTGGCCAGGACGTGGGGTCGTCACCTGTCTCTGCATGAGGAAGAGCAGGCAGTCTGTCTCCTACTGGCTGTACCAGAACTCACCCTTTCCTTTGGATTAGTCTCTCGACGTGGCTGTGCGAGGTGGGGTGAAGGCACCGTTGGAGTAAGCTAGAGCTGTGTCCGAACAGAGTGGGTTTCAACGTGGCTGAGGGTAAAGGAGCTGCACAGTGTGTGTCCAGGTGTGATGCAGACCTCGCCTACGCAGCTCTGCCAATGCGCCTCTCCCTCTGGGCGTCCTGAACAGAGTCCGTCAGTCGTGCCAGTTCGTGGAGCATTTGCGCCGATGGCACTGTTAGCCAGATCTGAACGCTGATCTCAGAGAAATGAAAATCGTCCTGGGGTGGAGTTAACCCCACCATACTCCTGTGGCTGGCACCACAGTCGCCCCCCTCTTCTCCTCTCCACAGTAGGCGCTGCCTCTGTAGCAAACCCTTCCTGTGCTGCACAAGAGACCAGGGTGAGAAATCAGACTTTGGGGTCTCCCATGAGGTGGTGGGAACCTATAACCACAGGGCAGCACTCGGCTCCTGCGGGAAGGGAAGTGTCTAACAGAGCGAGCGTCCTGGGGCCACACAGAACCAGCCCTCACAGCAGCTCCTTTGTTTCCACGGATCCGCTTCCCCTCGGAGAACAGATGGGAAGGCTCTGCCTCTGACAGAAAGGAGCGGCCACAAGGGCCCAGACCTGCTGTCTCCTTTGCTCCTATGGGCATCCTGTGGCACTGGTTGGGGGCTGTTTCTTGGAGGCCCTGACCCACTCCCGTTGTGTGACTGCCCTCCCTAGTGCCACAGGAGTGTGGCAGGTTGCCCGGGGGAGTCCTGCTCTGAGGCAGCGTTCCTCTCTGAGTGGGCTCGCTTAGCGTGACTAACATGACAGTGGCGCAGGGGAGGCGCCGGGCTCGTGCTTGGAGAGACCCTGGCTGCTGCTGCGAAGGGGAGTGTGTGCAGCCACCTGACCGGCTCTGCTTTCTCTCCTTTTCCCCCAGGAGCCCCGCTCTGCTGCGCTGCTCTGCAGTGGCTGCTGGCGGAGAACACTGCGGCTGTGGCACTCAGGAGCCAGGATGTGTCGGCTGTGCGGGGACTGGCCCCACGTGGAGGCGAGGTGCAGCTGCTCGTCCGAGAGGCAAGGAATGGGTTAGCTCTGCAGGGAAACAGCCCCCGCCCCATCCCCACGAAGAGCTGGCTTCTGCCCCAGGGTCCTGGGGCCAGGAACCAGCCAATGGCAAGCTGGGGGCCTGGCTCTGCCTGTGGAGACCTGGAGGGAGCCACTGCGGTGGGGAGGGGAGGAAGGGCCTAGGTCCCTTCATTGCTCAGGGCTTGACAGAGCCCAGGATTAGCTCCTCCCCCTCACAAACTCCATGCTACCCCTGTTGGGAACGTCACCTGGGGTCGGGTGCCCAAGCCCATGGGCGTCAAAGGGTTGCACTTGGGGGGGTCAGTGAAAAGCCGCATGGACCTGGCTGCATTGCCAGGTTTGGGGATCTGGCGTGCCAACTAGCTGCTACCCCTGCCTTTCCCCTCGGGTTCTTCAAAGGCTTGTGCTGCCCCCTGCTGTCTATAGGACGAGGGTGACCAGGGGTCAGCTGAGTTCCTCACTTCTCAGACCCGAAGGGGACACAGCCCCTCGTCCAAGGGATTGTCTTGTGGGTAAGGAACGAGATGAGGAGCCAGTTCCCAGCCCTGCTCTCTCTGCGTCTGTTCAGCCACGCCTCAGATCTGCCAGTGGCCTTATCTGGCCCTCGTCCCTGTGGTAGGTGGCCACCTTGGCCAAGCTTATGCAGGTGCATGGCAGAGCAGAGCACTGTTCAGGTCCCAGTGCGATGCCTTAAAATCCACGACCTCCTTTCTGCCTGTGGGGCTGACGATCGTCCAAGGCTATATCCCTTCGTTCCTGAGGAGTGCAGACACCAGGCACCAAGCTAGAACGTGAATAGAGCCAGCGGCTCTGGGAGGGCTGCCTTCCCCCGGCACTTCCCCTCCCCAGTCTGGCTGCTGTTGCCAAGGCTGGTGTGAATAAGGACTTCTCTCCAGCTCCACCCAGCTGCTTCTCTCCGGTCCTATTGAGTTGCCATAACTTGGCAGTGGTGGCCCTGATTCGGCATCACGACTCCGCTGCCAGATCCATGGGGCTGCTAAGCAGCAAAGCTTTGCTTTTAAGAGCTCATCTCATTGCTCGTCTGGCTCGCTGTGATTTGCTACTTCTGCGAAGTGAGGGGAAATGTGTCTGGATGCTGGTTTAAGTCTGATCTGCTTCGGCTTTTCCCTTAATGCGAAAATCCCTCTCTAAGTGCAAAAGAAAAAGACTAATTGCGAAGCGGCTCTCCTGCCACGGCCGGTTAACCCTCCAACAAGAGAGTCCCAGCTGGCAGTGTGCTGGCAATGACCTGGTTCAGGTTGCTTCATGCATGAGAGCGTTAATATTGCCAATGTGATTAGTGCGAGCATTAATTCTGCTCAGGCTAAGCCTCCTGGATTAAATCCTTTGGGGAATGGCCATCGAATCATTGCTGGATGCTGCTGGGCAAGGCTGGAGCCTGCTGTCCTCCTGCAGTACTGCCACTTCTGGGTTCCAGTCCAAATGCCATGAGTTTGATGGGTTTCTGCACTTATCTAGCCACCACCCATGTTTCGGTTCAGGAGACCAAATGAGGTTGTTGGTTGGGCCAGGGCAGCCTGGCTTGGGGAATCGTCCCCCTCTTCTGCTGCCGTCCCCTTTACTGTCACGAGCCTGGAGGTATTCCTAGTACAGATGAGCGGTGGATGGGGAGGGGCAAGGAATGAATGCCCCATGCTGCAGCCTCTAGAGCACAGATATCTCTGGCTGTTAGATCCGGATCTAACCCTCCTCCATCCGCAGCTGTGCTGTATTGCCAAGGAGGTATCCCAGAGGTCTGCCCTGCCCTCTGCACAGACACCTCCTGTGGCTTGGCAATGTTTGCAGTAAGGATCTCCTCTCTCTTGCAGGTGGCTGTGAACAATCTCTGTCCAGCAGGCCCGATCCAGGCCGTGGAGATCCTGATCCAGAGCCCTTCTCTGGCAGATATGTGCAGAGTGCATCAAGCCGTCATCCGGCGCATCCAGGTGCAGATCTCACCGTCCAGACAGAGAGGGGGCTTGTGCTTGCAGCAGCAGCCTGGGAACGCTGCTAGGAGCTGCCCCTTTTGCAGCCTGCACTGGGGGTTGTTTAGCTGGGAGTGAGCTTTGCCTCTTTCACTCCATTGGCCTGGTTCTGAGCTAAGTTGGGGTCCCTGGGTCGTACCAGTCAGAGGGGTTTGGTGTCTACCAGCCCTTCAGCTCTCTGGAGCTGCTGCTTCTGACCCTCATCACCTGGGCTCGCTACTCTTCCTTTCCTGTGCTGGTTGCATCCAGGACGTGCTTCCTCCAGCTGCTCCCAATGGGCCGTGTGAATGGCGCTGCACTGACCAGCCGGCAGTCCTTCCCATGGCTGCACGGCTATTCCATGGGAATCCCAGGACACCTGGCTCTTTCCCCACCAGCGTGGCCCCAGAACGGACTCCAGTCTGCTGCTTGCCGCTGGCATTGCTGCATAAGCTGCTGTGCATGGCCTCTTCTTGCCCGCAGTGCAGCAGCTGCTCCTCCTGCCAGGGCTTTAGAGCCAAGGAACTGCGCTGCCTGCAGGCCGTGACCAGCCAGCAGAACTAGGGCTATGTAGGGGCCGAGCCTGGGCAAAGGCAGAGCTACCTTAGCCTGAGCTCAGAGGGACCCCAGTGCAGTTTGGGTTGGAGAAGTTGCTTTACATGGGGTCTCCTTGGCACCACCCTGTGGCAGAACTGTACAGTGCAGCTTGAAATCAGCAGGGCACTAACCGGGGAATGCGCGATTGGGCTGGCCCTGGCTAACACACTCCCCATCACCGGAGGCCAGGCTAGAAGCCATTGGAGTCTGTAGCAGCCTGAACCAAGAGTGGGCCGTGCTAAGGACAGTGACTAAATGGAGCAGGGCACCTGTAGCCATCTGGGGAGCCAGCTTCCTTGCAAAAGATGCACCAGACAGTCAGTTCCTAGCGTGGTGCGAAGCACTGCAGCCCCAGCTAAAGGGGACCGTGGCTGGAACAGAATGGGGCACCTGCAGTGTGCGCCAAAGTCTGTCCTGTGCCCAAGGGTCCTGCATGCCAATCTAGGCAGCGAGGAATACCCAGCCCCTATGGGCAGAGCAGCAGCGAAGGGTGCCAGAGGTGTCAGTCAGTGGGGAGTGCTGAGGCCTGGAAAGCCCGGAGGCTGGAGCAGAAACGGGAGTGGGAGTCAGTGCTGCGATGCATTCAAACCTAGGCTGGGTGGGCGGGGGAGTGTTTCAGACGCTGCTGCACTGAGAGGCTGGGAATGGCAGCTAGGAACAGCAGGCCAGCCCTGGGCAGGCAGAGTCCCAACAAGACAGGTGCCGGCGCAGGAGCAGGATCTGAGGCCTGGCCGAACTCCAGCCAGCTGGAGGAAGGGAGCCTTGGTTAGGTGGCTCCGTGCCGTAGCCGTGCCTGAGGTGTCTGGCCTGGCAAGGCTCCCTCCCTTGGCAACCGTTGGCTAGGGGAGGCCCAGAGTGCACTGTAAAAGCAGCTCCCTCTAATGCCACATTCTCTGTTCTGAAGCAGACTCTGGTGCTGGAGCAGGCGGCTCAGGGCTCCAGTCCCCCTGACCTCCGCATGCAGTATCTGTGCCAGATCCAAGCCAATCACGAGGTAGGTAGCGTTCCCGGGTGGTACGTGGCGCGGGCAGGAAGTAATCTGTGCATTGGGCGAGTGCGTCTGTGTAACTGCAGAGGGGGGCAGAACGCTCCTCTCCGGAACTGCAGGGCATGAAACTCCGGGCCCAGACACCGACCGCAGCCCTGTCGTGTGCCCATGCAGGCGGGGCTCCTTGGTCTTGGGCAGCAAAGCCAGACTCTGCAGAGGCTGACACACACTAGACTGGCACAGGCTTCCAGGGCCAGAGCGCCATGGTCCTGCTGAGCACTTAGCTCCTGGCAGCCAGGAGGCAGCAGGGGTGGGGAGGCAGCTGGGAGGCCAGGGGGCTCTCTTCAGGTTATGCCATGAGATCTGTAACTTGCCCCTGACATTTACAGCTGGGCCCTGGTGTGTCTGCAGGATGCCTGTGCGGAAGGGCCAGGGACTGGCAGGCAGCAGCAGATCCAGCTTCCTAACCCCTCTCCTCTCTGCCTGGCAGATGCTGCTAAAGGACGTGCAGTCGCTGCGGGACCGTCTGTGCCTCGGGGACGACGCCAGTGTCACGGCGGAAAAACTCCTGCACGTCTACAGGCAGCTGCGCAATCCCAGCCTCATCCTTCTGTGAGCACAAGGCCGGCCTGAGACGCTGCGGCCAGCGAGCTCCACGCTGGGCTCCAGGCAGTGCTCGTTTGGGTTCAGAGCAGCAGGCAGAGCCAGGCCTGCTCACTAATCCTGGATTCTGCCAGGAGGAGGATTTGGGGAGGGGGGAGGGTGCTGGCAGTGCAAGTCCCCACCCTGAGTGGGGAGCCCGAGGCTGAGCTCAGGGCTTGTGTGTGTGTTTTGTGGACGTGTTTTAAGCAGCGGGGGCAGAGTTCCCAGGGCTCCAGACACCTGCCCACCCCTCACAGTAGCTGACCGAGGTGGGAGTGTCGGCAGGGCTGAGCTTGCTCAGCTGTGTTGTGTGTGGCGTGGCAGCCAGCGTAGGTGGCGTGTTTGAGGTTGTGCTCGTTTAGCTTCTCTCTCGTTCCAATGGCCGTGAGTTTGCTGTGCGCAGCGCTGGGAGTCGGCTCCCTGGCCGGGCACCGGATCTTCACAGAGAATGTGCTTTCTGGCTGGTTCCCCTCCCTTCAGAAAGGGCTATGCCTCCCTACAGCGTCTCGCTTTCGGGGTGCCTAACGGGCTCACCAGAGTTCCCACCCCCAACCCACGGGGCCCCTTTTTCTACTGGCGGGGTTGGGTAGCTGTCGTTTCTAGAAAGGATCTGCCGCGTCTCCATGGGGCTGGTTCCTCCTTGCTGTGCTGTGGCAAGGCAGCAGGTCCCAGTGTTTGTGAATCTGTTGTGTGCCATTGAAAACCACCCTTTGTCGCTCAGCTTGTGCACCTCCTTTCCTTTCCATCGCAGCCGTCTCTGTCCCCCTCGGCTCCCTGGGTAAAAGCAGCGTGTGGAGCGCCTTGCCCCACGCTATGCGGGCAGTTCCCCAGCACGCAGGCTGAGCATAGTGCCCTGTGCTGCCCATGAGCAGCCTTTGCGCCAGACCCAGCACCCTGCAGACCACTCCAGCATGGTACTGCTGCCCCTCCCAAGGCAAGCTGGGGAGGGGGGAAGCTATGGCTCTAAAGGGGTGGGATGGCGGCCTTTGCCCTCTGCAGACCTGGGTTCAAATCATTGGCCAGCTCACACGATTTCCCCAGCCTGCCATGCAGCATGGTACCTCGGGCAGGGGTGCTGAGGCCTGTGCTGGCAGGGCAGGGACACTTGACTGGAATGATTGCTCAGCACCTGCCAGACGAAGCCTGGCCCTTCCAGGGCTTGGCTTCCTCCCCTGAGCACCAGATCCACTTGGAGAACAAAGCGAGCCTGGCTGGAGTGAGGTGTTACCCGCTTCACTGTCCCTGGCTGTGCTGTCTGACCCAGCGTCCCGTGGCTTCCCGGCCCTGCAGCGTTGGTGTGAGGCGCCGTGCAAAGGGCTAACTCAGCCCAGGACGTTCCTGGTTCGAGGGAGTGGGAGCTACAGAGGGTCTGTCCCTGCCGAGTGCTGGCTGGTGCCTGGCTTGCACAGCTTGTCTGTGGGAACATCCCCCCGCTTGGCTAAGAAAAGTGGTGCTGGAGCCTGCTGCCCTGGCACTGGAGTACCAGTGGCCTCAAACTAGCACGCCCCCACGTTCTTACATGCGCTTTCCTCCTGCACCTCACTTCGAACACAGCCCCCGAGCCGAGCCCCAGCTGCCCCTTTCTGTTGGCAGCGTGGGAGCTTTGTTCTGCAGTGGCCTTGCCTTCGTGGGCAGCCTTGGCACAGTGCCAGGCAGGGCCGGGAGGGCTGGCCCTGGGCAGAGGAGAGCCAGTGGCAGGAGGCAACGGCCCCTGGCCATGCTGGCTGCTGTGGGCACCAAGCCCTGGCAGGGAGCAGCAACTGGGGTTTGGAAAAGTTACTGGTGGCAGGCTGTGCTGGGTGCTGTCTGATGTAATTATCCACCCCACTGCCTTCACTCCTCCACTGCGTGGGGGACGGAGTCAGAGCTGACAGATCTGGGTCTCTGGGTCCTTTCAGTCCCCTGCAGGAGTAACCTAATTGGATCTCAGCCAGCTGCCAGGCAGAGCCGAGCAAGCCCAGAGAGCGATTTCTGCTGAGCTGCCGCTGCCTGTGTATTCAAGGCGCGCTGCATGCTTATAGAGGGGCCAGGCCAGAGCCCAGGCTGCTCCGCCCCGCTGGCCCCTGCCAGGGAGAAGCTGCTTGCTCAGACAGTTCCCATGTCCTGCTGCCCTGCAGCGGGAGGGTTGAGCAGCCGGATACTCCTGGGTTCCAGCGTGGGGCTGCCCTGCCAGTGCTGTTCATGGGCTGGTCTCAAGCCTGGGAGCTGAGAGGCAAGCTGGTTTCGTTCTTGTTCGCGCATCCTCACCAGTAGCAGAGCTAGGAATAGAACCCAGGCATCTGGGTGCCTGGCCCTGTGCACTAACCGCTTGTCTCCACCTGCTCAATTACCACCCCCCAAAGGAAGAACTTAATTCTTGTTCCTTGGCCAGGAGACCATCTGCCTTGGGCACCAGCATTCCAGGCTGGGCTCTGCCCTGCCAGGGGATTTTTTTGCATACAGATGTTGGCTGGGTGCAAACCCCTGCTGTCTCCTCCTTGCCATGAGGGCCCCCGTACCTGACATGTGCCACCCAGGGCCCCACGGAGTCACAAGCCAGGCCCCTGCCTTGGCAGCTGATTGGATGATTTGGCCAGCGGTGGTCAGTGGAGTTGTGAGCATTTCCAAGCAATGCCAGCCAGGGGCTAGGCAGCTGGACTGCGGCTGGGTTGGCAGCAGGGGGAGTGCTGGCACTGTGTGACTCGGCCGCTCCTCCCCAGAGTGATTTCCCTGCAGCTGGCCCAGCTCGCTGGGGCCTATGGGGAGGGAGCCTATGAGCCCCTGCACTCACGCTCCCCACGAGCTGGCCCTCCGCAGCCCTCTTGTGCTGGTGCTGCGAGCCACATCCTAGCACGGGGCAGGGAGCCCTGCAGTCTCAGCAGTGCCTGGGATGGAGCTGTGTCCCCCTTCCCGCTGCTGTCTGATCCCACCCTCGGTGGAGCTGAGCAGACACCCCCTGTGCTGGAGCTAGGAGGATCCAGCCAGGTGCAGACAGAGCCCCCGTAGGATTCCCATGCTGATCTGGCATGATGCTGGGCAGGGTCTGCCCAGGGAGGGGACCACATTGGGTCACATGCTCTTGTTTCAGTGGCGCTTCTCTCTGCTCTGCCCAGGGCTGGGAGATGCCAGGTGAGGCCTGGCCCAGTATGAGGAGTCCTCACACTGCACCGCCCCCCCAGGGCTGCACTGGGACCAGGTCCTTTGTGCCCCCTGTCCCTGTGGTGCTTCCAGTGCCAGTTGCAGGGGGGCTTCCGGCTCACCTGGCTCTAGGCCCCCTCCCTGGTCCTGGATACTGCTGCCCAGGCAGCCGAGCAGCCCAGCCTGCCCCAGTCCTCAGTGCCTGGTCCTGGGGGCTTAGCCCTGTGGGATGCAGCTCAGCCTGGGCCTCCTGGTGCTCCCCCTGCATCACTGCCCCCCAGGCCTGACAGTGAGGGGCACCGGCAGAGCTGGGTGGGGGGAGCTCGGGGCTGGGATTGCCGGGGGGCTGTGGGTCAGGAATGTGGGGCACTGGCAGAGCTGGGTGGGGGGAGCCCAGGGCTGGGATTGCCGGGGGTCTCTGGCTTGGGGGTCTCTGCAGGGCTGAGCACTCCCAGGGGTACCCCCCTGTCTGGGCTGCTGTTGAAGTTCTGTCCAGCCCCTGGGGCTGTGAGGGGCAGCGCAGCCGTGGGCGGGCTGCTAATGGTGCTGCAGTGAGGTGATGGGGTCCCTGGGGGCCCCTGCCATGGGCCCTAGCAAGCTGGGCCATTGCCAGCCAGGAGTGCTTGAGCAAACAGCATCCCTGGGGGTGAGGGGCCCTAGCGCTGGGCTGAGGCAGGACCGGCTCCTGCGGGGGGGCGGGGGGCTGCCCAGCTGCTCTTCCCTCCACCCCCGCCCCGCTGGCCTCGGGCGCTGCGGGGTTTATGGGGCGGGCCCAGCAGCTGCAGTGCGCTCGACCCCCGCTAGAGGGCGGCAGAGCTACGCTCCCCCGGCACCCCCCCCCCCGAGTGCGGGCTCGTTAACCCCTGCAGTGCCGCAGGGCCCCGGCTGGAGCTGAGGGCTGCTGCAGCGAACCCAGCAGGATGCTCTGAGCATCTTGGCAGGGTCGGGGGCAGAGCCAGACTCTCCTCCTCAGGCACGGCCCCTGACTGCTGAGCTACTGGAGAATCTCCCTCAGCTGGCTTCCGTGCAGGGGCTATGACACAGAGCTGAGCAGTTCCCGTCCCCCTCCAGAGGGAGGCCCCAAACCCCCCGGCCCAGGGGCAGCTAGGGGAGATTCTTTGAGGACTGCCTGAACCCTGCCCCCTGGGCTGCCTTTGAGGGGACATGGACCTGCCAGCACCCAAGGCCCCTTGCCCCACACGGGAGGGAGCCACAGGAGGCTCAGCCCAGCTGCTGCAGTCTCCAATACCCCCAGCAGGGAGCAGAGTGCTCAGAGACGGGGACCCTCCCGCTCCAGGCCAGGGGGAGATGATGCAGGCTGGGGGCTGGAAGCAGGGGCTGGGGGTCAGGACTCCTGCGGTCTGTTCTGACCTGACCCAGCCTCCCCCACCCCTAGCTCTGCCAGTGCCCCTCAATCCCAACCCGCAGCCCTGGCCAGGCCCTGGGCCGCGACTGCTCTCCGAGTCCCACCCAACTCACTTCACTTGTGACCTTTGGGACCTGGCTGGGTAGGCAAATATACTAACCCTGTGGCACTATGGGCCTTGCCCTGTATTCCCACCCCGCAAATTCCCCACACACCTCCTCCCTCCCCAAGCATCCCTCCCGCCCCCATCCTGCTCTCCCCTCGCATGCCCTCCCTCCGCTGGCCCCACTCCTGCACTCCCCACACATCCCCTCCCTCCTCCCACCCCCTCCTGCTTTCCCTACACATCCCTCTCCCCTGCCCCCCTCCATCCCACACTCCCCTCCTCCTCCTCCCACCGCACCCTCCCTTCTCCCGCCTCCACCGCTTCCCCCGCATCCCTCCTCTCCAACCCCTCCTCCCTCCCCACGCATCCCTCCCTTCTCCCGTCTCCATCCTGCCTTCCCCACGCATCCCCTCCCTCCTCTGGCCCCCATCCTGCTTTCCCCATGCATCCCCTGCCCCCCTCCACTCCCCTCACATCTCCTCCCTTCTCCCCCGCCATCCTGCCCTCCCCACGCATCCCCTCCCTCCCCTGGCCCCACTCCTGCACTCCCCACACATCCCCTCCCTCCCACCCATCCTGGCTTAGTGTGAAGTTGGCTTTGGCCACCCCAGGGGAAGAGGCGGGGCTTTGTGGAAGGTCGCCCCCCAACTGCTCTTGCTGCCATTTCCCTCTGACCCCCTCGCTTCCGCCTGCTGTTTCCACACGTCCCTTATCCCAGCCAGCTGCCAGGAAGGGCGTGGGGGGGGGCACCAGCTGGGCTTCCAGTGCACTGGGCCTGCTGCTCCTCATCTGCCCCCATAACCTCTGCCCTGGTGACAGCTGAAAGACCCCAGCCCCTGATGCAGGGTTGGGAGCAGCCAGGGGTGCAGGGTGTCGGGGGGGAGCCCAGGACTGGGTTAGCAGGGGGTCCTGGCAGAGCTGGGGGGGCTAGCAGGGGGCACTAGCTCGACCTGCTGGGGGAGCTGCTCCAGACACATCCCCCTAGGGCTGCAGCCGCTCCCCTGCTCTTCACTTAGCAGGTGAAATGCTGAGTTCCCCCCCGCCACCCAGGAGGGGCAGTGCCCCCCCCACCTGGGCTTGCCCCACGCAGGAACTCCAAGAGCCCTGTTCTGACCAGACCCCATTCCTTGGGGCCAGCTGAGCAAGGGGGTGGGCTGGGGAACAGCTTTGGTGGCACCTGCCCAAGCCCATGCTGCCCTCCAAACCCGGGCCCCCAGCTGGGCACTGAGGCCCCTGCATTTCCAGCCCCCCAGCGCCAGCCCCAAGCTTTGGCTCATAGCAACTGCAGCTCCAAGCGGGGCCCAGGGCAGGATCCCTCCCGCCTGATCCTGCAGGAAGCCTGCTGCCCGTCTGCTTCCCCAGCGTGGTCCTGGCCCTGTGTGGGACACCATAGCCCAGTGCCCGGGCTGCATGCTGCCAGGGGCCTCCCAGTGCCACCCTGGCCGCAGCCTGCTAAGCCAGCAAGGTGCAGCCACCTCTGGGCTGGAGCGACCGAGACAGTTCCTGGCCCCTGGGCCGAGAGTGCGAGCAGCCCTGGCAGCGGGTGGGGTGGGCAGGACGCGCCTGGTATGGCCAGCTCCCAGCAGCTGCATAGCTGGGATTCCTCGGGCAGGGTTAACTCTGCCCATGTGCCCAGGGAGATGCCAGCTGCCTGCGCTCAGAGGCAGGGACTGGCCCCCTCCATCCCTGGGCTTCACTCCCCACCCCCCATTCCTCCCCCACCCGCTCCAGCTCCCTTCCCTCTGCAGCCCCCATCCCCCTCCCCTCGCTCTCCAGGCTTGGCTGGTAAATGTGCAGAATCTGCCGCTCAGGGCTGGGGAGCAGGGGCCTGGCAGGGGCCCCAGGCTGAGGGGCTGAGCGAGTGGCAGGGCGATGCCTTGGGGGGCCTGGTGCCAGCCCGTCCAGCTCTGCTGCTGTGGCTCACAGCCTTGGCACAGGCAGGGCCCCTTGTCCCAGGATGGGGTCTGCCAGCCCGGTGCCAGGGGCCCTGCAGGGCGCTGCTGGTGAAGGAAGACGAGTGACCCTCCCGGTGTGCAACTCAACTGGATTTTAATGAGCTCAGCAAGGGGGGGGCCGAGGGGACGGGGCTCAGTCATGGGGGGTCAAGGACAGCACTAACACTGGGCATCTACCATGTCAATCTCTTACAAGCCCCTCCCAGCCAGTCTACCCCCACACGGCTGCCCAGCGGGGGGGCATGCTCCCTTGTGCCCATCCCTGCTGCGCAGCAGGTGAGTCCAGCAAGGGTCGCTGGGCGTGTGCCAGGCAGCTGGCACGGGCCCTAGGGGTCTATGCATTAGGGGCAGGGGGCGGGCTCAGTACTCCCAGAGCGTGGCGCGGGGCAGGGAGTCGGCGTCGGCGCGCAGGGTGCCGGCCGGGTCCCCCCGCAGGTATTTCCCATTCTTCCCCCGGATGGCCACACGCCCGCGCTCCCGGAACTCGAAGAAGAAATCCTCGGATATCTCCCCATCGCTGCAGATGGCACCGCTGCTGGCGACGTACCAGAACTTGCCGCCGAGGCCTGGGGAGAGAGCGGAGGGGGCGGGTGAGGGCAGGACCCTGCCAGGCCACGCCAGCCCCCCCCCGCCCGGCCCGGCACTCACCCCGTATGTGATAGGCCCCGTCGCTGAAGAGCAGCTGGAAGACGTCGTAGGTGGCCCGGTTGGCATCCAGCAGGTTGGAGCCGCGGTGGTAGCAGACGAAGCCGTGGTCGCCCCGCAGCACCAGGATGGGCCGGTTAATCAGCTTGAGGACGAACTCCTCGTCTTCCCCTGGGGAGCGTGGCAGGGCTGTGGGCAGCGGGTCGTGGGGCAACCCTGCCCAATGGGGCCACAGCCACCCCTTCTGCCGGGGCCTGGGCACTAAGCACTCCCTGCTCTCCCAAGTAGCCCTGCCCCTTGACAGCCAGGGGGACATCACCCTCCGTTGGGGGTGCAGTAGCTGGAGCTCGCTGGCACAGGGTGGGCGTCGCAGCTGCACACCTCTCTCACCCACCGCCCCCCAGCAACGCTGCCCTCGGCCTGGCCCAGTAGGCGCTGAGCCCCGGGCTCCTGCATCCCCTGGCTGCAGCAGGACTTACCAACAGAGTCGCTAACCGCGGCCAGCTGCCCGTTCTTCTTGGCGCAGATGTACTTGCCGTTGCCGGCCTTGAGGGCCACCCGCCGGCCACGCCACTCCATGTCGAACATGCTGTTGGCGGCCCTGGGGGAGCGCGCAAGACAGCCCGAGTCAGAGACAGGCTCTGGAAGGGGCAGCTTGGGCAGGGCAGGGGGCACCTGCAGCAGCTGATCTCCTTGGTGCTCAACGCCTGGCAAGCCCAGCAGACTGGCCCAGGCAGGTACCTGCCGGGAGGTGCCTGCACCTGCCCCCAGCACAGTGCTCCAGCAGCCAGCGACCCCAGTGAGTTTTACAGCCTGGTCACAGCTCCCATGATGCGTACTCAGCCCCTAGGGCTGGCCCCAGACCTGATTTGCCCTTTGTCCTGCTGGTGCCCCTGCCCCCTGGTGCCCTCGCTCCTGGCACAAGAGCCTTGCTGTGGCTCCAGGGCTGGCCAGCTGAGTGCTGCAGGCGGGCCGAGCGTGCCCGGGGAGCGAGCAGGATGGCGCACATACTCACACGCTGGTGGCAGTGACCTGGATGCCCCCGTGGGACACCAGGGTCCAGGAGCTGCCCGCTTTGGAATGGAAGATGGACTTCTTGGTCTCTCTGTCAATTTGCATCTGGAAAGTCTCATGAGTCATCTCCTCGTCCTGGTTGGCTGAGACGTTGACACCTGCAGGGAATGAGGAGGCCGCAGGGCATGGGGCAAGGTTGGGGTCAGGACTGAGGGACACTGGCAGAGCTGGGGAGAGGCAGAGCCCAGGGCTGGGCTAGCAGGAGCTGCGGTTAGGATTAATAAAGAACAAGGATGCGGCTTTATGGCCCATCCCCTGCTCATGTGGATGCACAGCCCTGTCTCCCCCGGGTCTCACTGGCATTGTGTAGCTGCTCAGGCCGGAGGGGCACTGGGGAGCCCCCCAGCATCCCTGCATGGCACCTGCCAGGAGCCAGCGTTGCCAGCCCCTGCTGTCAGGGCGTGCACCCAGGTGAGCAGAGCATGGCTGAATGCTCGGGTCACGGAGCCCTAATTCCCTGTGTCACAGCCCTGGCCACGCCCCGCTCACCCCGCTTTCCACTGGGTGAGCAGCTGAGCTGCGGGTGCCCCCCACCCAGCAAATCCTCCCAAACAATCGGCACTAATTGGGCTCGTTAACCTGATTGCTGCTGTTTCCATCTGCTTAGCAATTGAGAACCACAACCCCGCTATTTATAACTCAGCCCTCAGCATCACCCGCACATAAGCTGCTTGGGCCCTGCGCAGCAGCACTGTTAGCTCGTTGGCTGCATGGGGCAGCCGCACTGCCCCAAACCTGGGTGCTCCACGGGGTGCCCATCAGCCCCCCTGCCTGTGCCCAAAAGAGCCACCACTCAGCCTGCAGCCAGGGGGTTGTGGGCCCTGCCCCCAGGAGGTGTTTCAGTTTGTAGGGGGCACAGGGTGTGCTGGCAATGGCTGGCTGCTGCACTCCAGGAGACTGCTGGGTCTCCCCCCACCAGTGTCCTGAATTTGGTGGGTCTCCCTCCACCACCACCTTTTCGTCCCACGCACGTCACTGCCAGGCCGTGCAGCATGGCTGGCAGGATGGGCTCAGGGAGACCCATGGTCTCTCACCCACCCCCATGTGTACACATGCACACAGACCCCCTACACACACACCCCCAGACCCAGGCTCACACACACACATGCACACAGATATCCCATGTGTACACACACCCGTGTGCACACACCCGTGTGCACGCACACATAGATTCTGACACCCCCAGATCCACACAAAGACTCTCTCACACAGACTCACGTGTACACACACCACACACCCTCAGACTCCTGCTCTCACACACACCCTTGCAGCACTCCCCCCCACCCCATGGTGCGCAGGCCGGGTTGTGGGGCCAGGTTACTATGGCAATGGAGCAGCGAGCAAGCGCCACCTGCATGCGCCCCTTGGCGGAGGGAGCGTCGCCCGCTGCCACCTGTTCCCCGTCGGGCCCATATGGCCCAGGCTGACTCACCGGGCAGGGAGAGGAGGCGGCTCGGTGCAAAGGGAGGCAGGTGCTGGGCAGTCCCTGCCCCTCTGGGTCTCCTCTGCTGTCAGGGAGGGTGGGGCAGGAGGGGCAGCCCCCCAATTGGGCATGGCCTCCCTGGCCCCCAGGGCCGCTGTGGGGGGATCAGGCCTTGGTTCGGAGACCAGGGGCCTGTCCCATGTTGCCCCCCCTCCCCCAAGCTCCCTTGAAATCCGCCAGGGCTGGACCTGAGCCATGACTGCCATGGGGGAGCCAGCCCATGTCCCAGATACACCTGCTTTGACCCCCCATGCCCACTAAACAGCGGGAACCTCCGCACCATCCTTCACCTCCATGGGCCACACTGCTCCAAGGGAGGCCCCGCTGTCCCCCGGCAGGGGAAGTGGGGGCAACACCCAGCTCCACGGCACCCTGGTGCACGTTCTCCAGCTCCACGACATGTGAGCTTCACCCCAACACTCAGCTGGGCCCGGGGGGCGCTGGCTGCTCCTGGGATGGACACTGTCAGCTGTCGTGACTGGTCAAAGTGTATGTGGAAATCTGCTCTCTGGTGGGCTTTTCTCACTCCCACGCAGAGCCTGCTTTGTTAGTGTGGGGTTGCACACTAGCCTGGGGCCTATGCACCCCCGTTTGTTAGTGTGGGGTTGCACACTAGCCTGGGGCCTATGCACCGCTGTTTGTTAGTGTGGGGTTGCACACTAGCACTGGGCTGTGCACCCGTTTGTTAGTGTGGGGTTGCACACTAGCACTGGGCTGTGCACCCCCGTTTGTTCGTGTGGGGTTGCACACTAGCACTGGGCTGTGCACCCCCGTTTGTTCGTGTGGGCTTGCACACTAGCCTGGGGCCTATGCACCCCTGTTTGTTAGTGTGGGGTTGCACACTAGCTCTGGGCTGTGCACCCCCGTTTGTTAGTGTGGGGTTGCACACTAGCCTGGGGCCTATGCACCCCCATTTGTTAGTGTAGGGTTGCACACTAGCCTGGCAGGACGGAGGCAAAAGGCCTGCAGTCGCCTCCAGCCAGCACTAACTTGGGTGAGTGCAACGCACGTTGACATGGGGCAGCCGGCAACCCAGGGCTGGGCAGCGGGCACTGCTTGCTGCAGCTCCTGGAAGAGAAGGAACCAGCTTGGGGGCCACCTTTGATAGCCTTTCGGCTTGCCAGGGCTGGGCTCTGGGAAGGCCCGCAGGGGCTCAGCATGCAGGGAGCTGCTGTGCAGAGAGAAAAGTCTCCCGCTTCGCCAAAGACGCTGCCCCCGAAATGCCTGTCGCTGGTCCCAGGCCCTGGAGTAACAACAGCAGCTGCAGCAGTGAGGATTGCAGGCATGGGGCTGCAGTGCATGGAAAGTGATTGTCAGTAGGACCCTCCTCTGTTCCCCTGGAAACACAGTCTGCACCTGGCCAGGTGCATTGGGCCTGGCTCTGGTGCCTGATCGCAAACAGGGCTGGAGAAGGACTATGAGCTGACGTAGGCTCCCGGACAGCAGGCTGCTGATTAAGATGGGTCACTGCCTCTGGGTCTGCTCCGCGGGCCGTGCCACGGATGGGGGGATTATTAGCTACCAGGATATCAGGCAAAAGAACCCGCTGGGCTGTTGCTGCGTGGGAGGAAAGAACACCACATTCCCTGGGGCTGATGGGCTGCAGGTGCAGCAGGGAGCTGGCTGGTCACTACCTGGTGGCCCAGGGATGTGGTTTATTGAAGAACCGACTGGTGTTGCCCACCCCACTGTGCAGCGTGGGTGCCAGCCAGAGGGGCTGCTCGTGACCAGGGAGACAGCAGGAGAGCCCCTCTCAGCAAAGCCAGCTCGGGTGCCAATGCCACTAAGGAGCGCAGCTGGAGAAAGGGTGAGTGTCAGCCCCCGCCCCCCGCCAGCCAGGCCCACAGCAGGGCCACCTGGGAATCTGACCCCGGGGGGGCTGGGCCCGAGCATAGGCTGACAGTGTGAGTGGGGCGTGCCCCCACTCCAGACAGAGAGCGAGCCCAGGAAGGAGTGGGGAGTGCACTTGAAATGCCACAGCAAAAGAGGGGGAGAGGAGCCAGGAGAGCCTTGACCAGGCAGCCCCGGACCCGCACGAGCCCAGAGGGCCCGCCCCGGAGCCCCTGGCAGGTCCCTCCAAGCTGGCTTGGCTGATGAGCCATTGCAACAGGCAGGGTGGCACCCAGGAAACACCGGTTCTAGGTGCTGAAGTGTATGGAGGCAGGACACCCTCCCGCCCCATAGATCATAGGCACAGACTCCGCTGGCATCTCTAGAGGGGAGCTGCCCATGGGGAGGGAAGGGGGCAAAGGGGGGAGTACTTACCTTGCCGGATGGAGACGTATCGGCCGTTGGACGCCAGGAAAACCACTTGCGGGTGGCTCTCCTCCAAATCAAAGAGTTCGTCCTTGCCCGACTTGGAGCTCCTCCCAGCCTTCAGGGTGCCCGTGGGCCCCATGGGCGCCAGGTACTTCCCGTCGCAGTCCTTGAAAGCCAGCTTCCCTGCCTTGAACTCCAAGGTGTAGCCGGTGCGTGGGCTGGGCTCCGGCACCAGGGCGCCGTCGTTCTGCAGGTAGCGGTTGTCGCAGGCCCGCAGGCAGTACCGCTGGTTCTGGAAGGTGAGGGTGATGAGCGCATCCACGCCCCAGGGGATATTGCTGTCGGTGGAGATCTCGTCCTCCAGGGCGCTCAGGTGCGCGTACCGCCTCCGACTGATGCTCAGCAGGTTGGCCTGCGGGTGGATGGCTAGGTGGACGGTCCACAGCTCGGCCTCAGTGACAGCCTGGGCGAAGCAGGACAGCCTGTCTTCCAAGCCCCCGAAGAAGCGCTTGTAGGGCTGAGACTGCAGTGCCCAGCGCCCATCCGACTGGGTGACAATAGCGAAGCGCCCATCTCTGCCCGGCTTCTCGGCTTCACACGACACCTTCCCGTCCTTGTCAGCAGCCAGGTACCTGCCCAGGTGGCTTCTCAGGAAGACCACGGAGCTGTCGGCCTCATCCTGCTCCAGGGTCCATATCTGCTTCCTCTTCAGGCTGGGCGCCGAGGCGTTGACCTTGTAGCCAAAGCTCTCGGCCGTCAGGTAGCGGTTCTGGCAGTTGATCAGGCCAAACTGGATCTTCAGGACCTGGTGGATACCGTTGGTTGGCATCTTCTGTCTGTTCCCAGGGAGTGAGGCGTGAGCCAAGGTTCTCCCAGCCCTACTGAGGACACTGGTGGGTGCGTGCTCGCACACTCACTCCCACGCGCAGCTGGCCCCAGGCAGACCTGGATTAGAACCAAGTGCCTCAGTCCAAGCCACACTGACGTGCTGGTGCCCCAGTTCCTTGTCCCTCTCCGCCGGGTGCAGCTTCGCTTGCCTTCATCTAACCTGCAGCCCGGAATGCCAACCTCGTCTGGGTGTCTGGCCCCACAGCCAGCAGCACCAGCACCCCCTGCGTGGCCACTCCGGCTGACCTCTCCCGCTCCGGCGTACCGGGGGCGCAGACCAAGAAACGCCCGGGCTTAGGCGCTGCAGCCAGTGTTAGTGAGGCCCAGCTAAGATTACAGAGCTCACCTGGATTTCAATGGGCTCAACTGCGAGGTTTGCGCGGACACAAACGAGGGGGTTGATGCAGGAGACAATGGGCCCTTGATGGAGCCTCTGCTCCTGTGTTCGGCTCCGCTGGGCCGGCTCTGCAGGCTGTTCCACTGGGGCTGGGGCCGCGGCTGGTGTCTGCGTTCCTGACCCCTCCGCGGCCGGTGAGCTCTTCCCCCGGTGGCAGGTTCTGCCTTCTTCCTCTGAGCCGCCGAGCCTCAGGTGGAAAACTTGGGCCGCAACCCGATCCGCCCCTGCCGGGGCCGTGCTACCTTCCCGTGGGCACCTGGCTAGGGTTACGGGCTTCTCTGATTCGGCAGGAGGTCACCTCCAGCAGCAGGCTGGCCCAGCCATTAAGCTCCTTAACAATTAGCCCGGCCCTTTGATTAGTTTAAACCGTTTATCCCCCTTTGGGCCTCTGGCCTCCATCTGTCCTGCACCCCCTGCTGCTCCAAATCCTCCCCCAGCCCAGGCGGCTCCCAGGATGCCCCGTGGCTGAGTCATGAGCACAGGGGAACAGCCCCACAAATAGCTCCACCTGGCATGGGGCAGCTAGTACCCTGGGGGGCAGTCACCCCAGTCTGGGGGCCATGGGAGCAGGCGGCCTGTGTGAGTTTGCAAGGGGACATAGCAGGGGTGCAAACGGCCAGGGCCAGTGTGGCTGCCATCCCGGGGCAGGGGGAAGGCCCGTCTCTGTGGCCCTAGGGTGTGAGCCCAGCTGGGCCATTGCCCCCATCTGGCAGCCAGGCGGAGCCTGACAGCCGGGGGAGGGCGGGGGGCAGAGCTGTAACAAGGCCAGGCAAAGCAGAGGGGCGCAGCTCTACCGCGATCGGCAGCGCTTCGGTGGCAGCTCTGCCACCACCGCTTTGGCAGCAAGTCTCTGAGTCCCTCTTCGAGGGAAGGACCTGCTGCCGCCGCTTCATTCATTCTTTGGCAGCAATTCAGCGGCGGGTCCTTTTCTCTGAGAGGGACTCAGGGACCCGCTGCCAAAGAGCCTGGAGCCGGCCCTTGCCTCAGGCGCAAAAATTCCTTGTTAATGCTCTGGCTGGGGTAGAGGGGTGGAGAAGAGCAGCCAAAGGGACCTCAGCCTGCAATGAGGAAAGAGCAGGGAGGAGAGAAGGGAGGTGGATGGGGTGGCAGGCGGCAGGGTCTGAGTGGGGAGGAGGGTGGCCCATGGGAGCATGGGATGAAGCCAAGCCAGGGGGCCTGCGCTCCAGCCTGGCCTGGCTGTCCCCAGCCCTGTGGTGTCGCTCCCCCGGGCTCTGTGGGTGCGAGTCCCGGCTGGCGCACGCAGTGGGGTTTGGATGGGCTGGGGCTGCTCAGCCCTCTGTGCAGGGTAAGCGCTGACCACAGAGGCAGGGCCAAGGCGTCTCGGCAGGGAAGGGCTGGCAGCCCCGTGGGTGGGGGCGTTGGGAGCTGGGCTGGCTGTGTGGCGGGCGGCTCGGCCTGACCCATGGCCATGCTGGCTGCTCGGGGATAAGCCCTTATCCCACTGGATTCAGGGAGAGGCTCCAACGGGATCGGGGGTGGCCCTGGCCCGCAGAGGGGGCCCAAAGCAATGGATGTCAGGGCACCTGGGACTAAGCCTGCGGCTGTGCCAGGGGGTCCCATGGGCTCCTCCCCAATGGGGTACAGGCCCCATGGGGGCCACTATTACTACTGCAGGGGTCCTGCAGCCCAGGGGTCCTTTGTATGTCTTGGGGTGTCCTGTGTGTCAGGTGACATGTGCTCCCCAGCTCCTCAGCTTCCCCTCGGCTTCCCCCCGGCCCCTCGCCTCACCCAGCTCCCTGAGGCGCCCACAGCGAGAGAAGGAGACTGAGAGAAATCAGACACATCAGGAGTCAAACGTGCCAACCCACCCCACGGTTTCCTGTTACCTTCTTGCTTTGCCTCCTGGGGGGCGGCCGGTGGGGGACAAAGCGCTGCCCAGGGCTCCAGTACACACTCCTCTCTCCCTCCACAAAGGCCTGTCGTGCCAGCTCTGCCCCTCCAGAGTCCCTCTCTGCCCTGGCGGTGCGGGGGAGCAGAAGCAGAATTGGGTGCCAGCCCCTCGCCACATTTCATGCCAGCCTGCACACCTTCTGCTCGCTGTTCCCAAGTCCCAGCCGGGGTGGTGAGGGTCTGTGGGCTAATGGGGCTGCTGACTGTGAATCCTGACCTACAAAGGGCTCTGAACACACCGGGCTCCTGCCTTTGAGTTGCTTCTTTCTGATGGGCAAAGAGGCCTGAAAAATGTGTGTGTTGGGGGGGCAGAGGTCCCCTAGAAATATCAGGGCCACCCGCGATGCCCATCTCTGCTCCTGCTGGGGCCTGTCAGCTGGCTGGCTCGCAGGGCGCGTGCTAGTGGGTGACGGAGGGCTACTTCTTTCACTCTCCAAACTGTGCAGGAGTGACACAAAAGGCTAAGAGACGGGGCCAGCTGGACACAGGCGCTCAGTGCTCAGCCACTGGCCCAGTCCACGTCCCCCTGCTCTCCGGTTCTCCAGAGGGTCTCCCACTCCAGCTGGGAGCTGAGCTAGGCAGGGAAGGAAGTGTCTTAATAACCAAAATCCTCTGCCAGTGGAAACCACAATGCCGGGACCCAAGCTGGAGGGCTGCAGATCTTTAGGAGAGTGCTGGGCATGACAGGCCGATGCCACTCCCCCTGAGCGCCAACCAGGTCAGCTTGGCTTGTTAGCTGGCATAACGCTGAGTGTCTTGGCCCGTCGTGGGTGGGTGGGAGGCAGAGCTTGGGGCAGGGACTGGGTGCCACATTCAGGGCAATGGTTTGGAGTTCAGCTGTGCGTCCCAGGAGCACTCTAGAGGTTTGGAAGCATGACCTAGTGCTTAAAGCTCCTGGCTAAGTGTGGTGGGCTCTGGGTTCTAATCCTGCCTCCGCTGCTGATTTGCTGGGTGATTTTAGGCAAGTCCCTTCCTTGCTCTGTGCCTCAGTTTCCCCATCTATAAAATGGGCGTAAGTGTCCCACCCCCGCACCCCAGGCTGGTGTCACAAGGCTTAAATCAAATCCACCACTGCACTCAGGGAAGGGGTGATAAGAAACCAAGTGGGTATACATAACAGGATGTGCTCCTTCTATGATTCCCTGCTTCCCTCCTGGCTGGACCCCCGCAGCGTTCAGCATCTCCTGGCACAGAGTGTGAGATGCTCGGCTGCTCCCAGCATCACTCCAATGAGGCCACACCTCCACTTGCCAGCCCACAAAGAGTTTGGGGCTGGGTTTCATGCAAGGGCTCAGACGCACTGGATCTCCCAGCCCAAGGAACCAGGCTGGGCAGCGTGAGTGGCCATGGGAGCTAGCAGACAGCACGCTGGTGTGGGACTCAGAAAACCTGGTTCTATTGCCAGCTCTGCCACCAAGCTGCTGGGTGACCTTGGGCAAGTCGCTGCACTGCTCCGTGCCTCAGTTTCCCCTCCTACTCATCTCTGTTGTGATTTTAACTTTTTGCGCAGGGTCTTTCTATTACTGTGAGTTTTGTGCAGCTCCGGGCACAACGGGCCCTGATCCTGGCCAGGACCTCCAGTGCTTGGTGTAGTGCTGGGCACCAAGCTGCAGGTGCTGAAAGGGAAGAGGGAAGCTGTGACACACTTCGAGAGGGGTTAAGCTGCCCTAACAACCGCTGCAGGCAGCAGGGAAGCCGAGGGACTCAGCCACGCTCTGCTGGGTCACTGGGGATCAGCAATGGCAGGCTGGAGGGGTCGATTCCTTGTGCTGGGCCCCGGTGAGCGGCTCCCTTGGTCTGGGTAAATGGTTTCGCTCCCACAGGCCCAGGTTCTGATTGCTCGGGCAGCCTCTGGCTGACGGGCGACTCGGGTTGCAGCGGGACCAAGAGGCAGCCATTGTTCCTGAAAATAGGTCCAGGGGATTGGTTGCCTAATAATTTTTTCATGCTTGAGTTCTCGCTTTCTTCGGCGGTTCCACTTACAGCTGCCCGCGGCCAGCTCCTCGCCTGCCTGAAGCCAGGTGCACGTTACCTGAGCCGCACGGCCATGGGTTAGTGTAACCGCCGCTTGTCACGCCCCCTGGAAGGTAGGCAGTGCTGTAATGTATCCGCAGCAGGCAGGTTGTGTTTCCGGGCTGGGCTGGGGGCTGGCCAGCGCTGGATTGCTGGCATGTTTGGAACTCAGCCGCGCCAGTATTTCACAGGGCCGACTGCTGCCCTCCAGGCCTGCTCCTCGGACACACCTGCCATCCACCCCAGCACGCCCCCCAGCGGGTTACGGGGGCGGGAATGAGCAGGGACCTGGGTTTCTGTTGGGCTCGGAAAGCTAAAAGATTATGGGTTAAATTCAGCGCCTGGAGCCAGAGGGGTTGCTGGCCTGGAGCGGAAGGCAGAATCCGACCGTAGGTAATCAGAGCTGCAGAAGAAACCAAGCTAGTGCCGTCCCTTGTAGCTGGGATCGCAGGGTGGATGTGAGCACACACGCCTGGGTGGCACTTCACCATATCTAGCCACAGCTGCCCGCTCCCTTCCCCCATCCACTGGGTACCCCTCAAGGATTGTTAGTGGGTGGAGATGTCTCTGCTACCTGCCCACTGGAAGGATGGCAAAAGGCACATTTCTGAGCCCCCATCTGGATAGGAATAGGAGCGGGATCAGTTTAAAAAATCCCTCTTCCACCTTTTAGTTGATCCCATTTATAGCCAGCCTACAGTGGAGGGATCCAGAGTGCCCCTGCAGTGTCTGATCCAGGGTTCACTTCTTGTCCGAAACTGTTGTGTTGTGTGACTGGGTTCCACCCCAGAAGTGGCTGCATTCTTGTGGCAGGTGAAGCGATTCCTGAGCTAACCATCTATAAAGCACTTAGAGTCTCCTGCATATGTTGAAACCTCCCAGGCCAGAGAGCCTGAGCAAACCACACCCCCCAGCCCAACTCCAGAAGCAACAAGCTGAGAACTGAGCAACTCATCTCATGTCCCTGGTTTGGAGCTAGGGTTGTTCCTGGCACGCATTGCTCTTCCCCATAATCTTGCTGTGCTCCCCTTTGCCCTGGCCTGGTGCCCACCTCCGAGCTGGGTGCAGGTCACTGGAGCTCAGGCTGCAGCGATGTAGCAAGAGTTGCAAACCCCCGCGGCTGTCCTCAGCATGAGGTCCCCGGCGCTGGCCTTATGTGCACACGCTGCAGCGGGGGTGAGGCTGCCAGGACAGCGGCTGTCGGGCACCAGGGACCCACCTGGTGGCTTCCACACAGAACTACAGTGTCCCGGCCCCGGGCTCGTGTGAGCAGAGCTCTCCCGGAGAGAGAGGAGGTGAGCGGGGTGCACATGGGGGCGCTGTTTGGGGAGCGGTGAGAGCACCACTAGTCCCATCAACTCCCAGCCTTAGGGAGCCATCCGTACCCGTGCAAAGGCAGCGTGAACCAACCCAGAATCTTCCCTTTGCTTTGTGCAAACAAGGCAAGGAGGCGTGGGGGCTCCCCTCCGTGCACGGAGCAGGCCCAGCTGTGCTTGGCTAGCGAGAGCTCCCCCAGGCTCTGGGGAAATCCTCCTGGCAGACCCTGTGCTGGCTGGGCCAGTGGGGATGGGCTGTGGGGGGGCTGGCCAGAAATGACATAATGCACGACGGGCTGGGTGGGCCCTTACTGGTGTGTGTGTTTCTGTGTTAACCGGGGTGGGTGGGTCCCGAAAATTACCAGCCCCTGGGGCCTGCGATTGATGGCCAGCAGCCCTTGGGGTGCCTGGGCTGCCAGAAAGTCTCTGCAAATGGGGGGTGGGAGTGTTCTTAGCTGGGGATGTGGCTTGGTCCTGGGGATGCTGAGCACCTGCAGTCTGTAGGAGCTTGGCCCCGCTCAGGGTGAGGCCTGGAGCTTCTCTCCTTATTGGCTGTTTGGCTTCTGGATCTCAAATAAACATCAACCCTAGAGGGGCTTCAGAAGCAACATATTAACCCTGCCTAGGCCAGGGCCCCAGCCCCCCTAGCCCTCTGCTCTCCATCCCCTGGGAAGTGGGCGGCTAACGCTCACTGGAGCAGCTGGGCTAGGCTCTGGGGCGGTTCCAACATCATTTCTGGCTGCGCTTTCCTCAGCCAAACCCAGCCAGTGGGGACCTGACCCTGTACTGGGGCCAGGGGTGACTCCGCTGTCCCTGAGCACTGGCCTTAGCGAGGGCCTGCAGGCTGGCTCAGTGATCGGTGTCTGCTGGCTCTGTCCTAGAGCTAAGGAGCCACCCTACCATCGGCATAGCTGGGCCGGGACGGAGCTGGGCGGGGGCCAACAGCAGAGCTGCACCTCCCTGCACTAGGGCTCTAGCCAGGGCTATCGATCTATTGGCACAAGACCGAGGTGAAGGGGTTTGCGGTGCCGGTAGCTGCATCACGATGAATAAGGCATTTGAAAGAGGCTGCGTCATCGGAGGCGTTCCTGGAAGTAAGATTCCTGGCTGCACAGTGGACCTTGGAGGACCAAGCCTGCTGTTACAATCTGATGCTTCTGCCAGGAAGACGCCAGAAAGCTGAAGGCAGCAGGCTGATACTCAAGCGGCCCAGACAGGAAATCAGTGCATTTCCTGCCATTCTACACCCCGATCCCTCCCTCCTTCCCTCTAGCCCCATGGCTGAGAGCACATCTGGGCACTACCCTAGAGACGAGAGGGTGGAGATTTTAATGTGGCAGCCTTGAGCCCCCACAGCCCAGTATGCAAAGCTGACGTGGGTCCTGTCCCAGGTGAAATGAGCCAGGCAACCTCACCTGGTCATGAACACCCACTCCGGACATTGCAGCCACCCGCTGCCCACAGGGTGAAGGATAAGGCCAGGTGGAACTGCGTCCCCCAGCCAGGCCCGCGTATGGGGTACAGAGGGCTCCAGGGTCAGCCACTGCAGACCAGGCCTTGCTGAACCCAGGACATGGGTTGTAAGGGTCAGTTCAGATGCTCCTTCCAACCACTTTCTAAACACAGTTGACAGCTGGCACCTGAGCTCGGGGTCCTGGCTCTGGGCTGGCAATGTCTCAGTTTGCTCCAGGCCAGGGGAAGGTTCAGGTCAGTCCTTCCATCCCAAGGACTTAACCCCGTCTTGACCCAACAGAATTTACACCCAAAGCGATTATCTCGTAGGCTATTTCCACTCTTTGTTAGTGACGCCCAAGTTGTCCCAGGACAGGAGCCAGGGAGAGCGGCAGCCTGACCTGGCCTGGCTGGGACACAGAGAAATCACTTGGATGGCACTTTGTAAACGCTCATCTTGCTGGAAAAACTCCAGGCCGTCCATCGGCTCTCTCAGAAGACGACTCTTCTCGCACTCACCTGAGAAAAACTTCCCTCCTGAGGGCGGGGACCAGCTGTGGGTCGTTCCAGGGGGCATCCCCGGGCCTTTGGAGAGTGCAGGCTGTGCCTCACCGTGCCCTGCATTCATGTCCACCCCCTGCCTATGTCTTTCCCTGACTCCTGGGGTCTGAGCAGGGGAGGGAGCAAGAGAGGAGCGGCTTGCCCCGCCCTGCCCCGCCCGGGAAATATGGAGACACAAAGCCCCTGTTCATAGCATGGTAGTAGACTGGGGCATGGTCTTTAAATAGCTGGCTGCTCTGCCCAGTGGAGCCAGGGCCCAGGAAGACTCACTGAGGAGAACTGCCAGTGAAACCGCCAAAGGGGGGCAGGGAGCATGGCTGTGGGGCTGTCCTCAGCTCTTCCTTTACTGGTAGGACTTCTCCCTGCCTGGGTCGGACCTTTCAGAGGAAACTGACTTGCTGCTGTTCTGCATTTGCAGAACTGAAATATGCTGTTTGATGGGGCCAAACCCAGCTCCCAGCACCTGCCTGGGGCACTGGGGATCCCCCGCCCTGATTTGCTCCAGCCTTCCTTTCCAACGTGCCACCCAGCATCGGGCCGGCCTTGCCCCTGGGCAGCATCCCTGTGGCAGTCGACAGGTGCAGACTCGTGACAATTCGATGTATGATGCTGCTACAGCCAGGGAAGACAGGGCCAGACCCCTCCCGCAGACCCCCTGCTCAGCTGCAGCGCGGGGGAGAGCAGGGCCCCGCTGAGTCGAGGCTCAGCACAAAGCCAATTGTTCAGCCGAGTGAGTGGGGAATCCAGTGGGGCAGAACGGTCCCTCTTGCCCAGAGTCCTGCTGCTGGCTGCCGCAGAGGGAGGTGGAAAAACCCCATCATGCAGATGAGCTGAACATTTTGCCATGGCCTAATGGGATGCCATGTAAGGCCCCCTTGCTTAGGTGACACCCTGGGGGTTTGTGCCTGTGGTGGTGTAGCCATTGATGTGGGGTCAGGGAGTTTCCTCCTGACCCCAGCTATAGGCCCTGAAGCTGCAGATGACTCAACGCTGAAATGCTATTTGCTCAGCATGTGTCTTTAAGGTTCCTTCTCTCCAGGCAGCCTGGCCCCTCCTCCACAGCGAGATATCCCTGCTCAGAGTTGGGGGACGTGATCCTCTGCAGAGGGGGGCTCCTGACGGAGCTGGCATGCTAGACTCCACTTTGCGCATCACAAGGGCTATGCAGTGCCCGCCGGGAGCCTGCCCGTCAGAGCCGTGGCCCTGTGGAGGCAGCGGGCGGGCAGACACCTTGGCTGCACTGGCAGGGTGGCTCTGTGTTCCCTGCAGATGCAGAGGAGCAGTTATGTAACCAGGCTGAACCCTGCCCGTCAGAACCATGGGCTGGGCAGCAAACCTTCCAGCTGCACCCCTGGGGAGGGACTGGAGATCAGCACCAAGGCAGCCCAGCCCAGCACACGAGCAGCATGGGGCTCACTCCCAGCAAGCCCAGGTCTGGGACGGGATGAGCAATCGCAGGGCTGCAGCCAGGGCCCTAGGGAAGAGCAACCCAGCTCGGTTTCCATGTGTCCTAGGTGAGAGCAGGGGTCACCACTCCCCTCCCTCAGAGCTGGGCGGCAGAGCCGGAAGCAGGCAAGCCTGGGAGAGCAGATGGGGCCTCTGCGCAGGGTGGGCGCTGGGCAGGAAGCGTGCCAGGTGGCACAGGAGGCTGGCTGGGCGGGATCAGGTGACTTGATGACACAGACACCAGGGGCTGCTTGGCTCCAATGCTCCCATCATCACATGGCCACTTCCAGCAAAGAGAGTCCCCCAAACTGCCTGGGGCTGGCACCTGTCCAGGGAGGGGGGTGTCTTGTGAGGAAGAAGAGATGCTCCCTTCCTCCAAAGTGCCAGCTGATCTGTCCCCAGGGGGGCCAGGCATCTGCTCAGGGCTCTGCTCTATGCTCTGCACAGCCACTGAGGGACACCCCCCGCCCCCGCCGCCCCCTGGTCTCTCCCAGCGCTACAGAAACTGGCGCTCACGGACAAGGACCGCCTGCCCACAGGCTGCACCCCAGGAAAGGTCATGGTGCAGCATCATCTGGGGGAAAACAGGAAAGGACCAAATGGAAGAGACTCCCCCTCTCCCACAACCCAAATCTCTGACTACCTTCACCCCCAGATCTCCTCCCACACCCTCAAACCTTGCCACCTGCCAAATCACCCCGGCCCTGTCCTGCCTCCATCTCACTCCCCACACCTTCTTCACCCCTAGATTTGCCCTGACTCCGGCCAATCCCCCCACCCCCAGTCTCCCCCAACTCCTGGTAGGGCAGAGGACATGGCCGGTGGGTGTGTCATGGTGACCCACGGGGCCCCTGTGGCTGTGGAGGGCAGAGATGGGGGCAGCTAGGTGCCCTATTGCTGTCCCTGGGGAGTCGGCACCAGGGCTGTTCCCTATGGCACTGCTGGAATGATGCTTGCTTTAAGAATGCATCTATCTGCCCCCGATCTCTCCCCATCACCAGGCGGGGAGCCGAAGTCCAGCCCTGGAGCCAGCCGGGTGTGTTTGCAAGGTGTGGGTGGTTCCCAGCTCACACAGGCCTGGCTCCTCGCCAGCAGCCTGGAATCACCAAATATAGACATGCCACAGGCTCTGTCCTGCCTCCTGGTGCCACCTGGGCAAGCTCCACCTGCTACCCACACCCACGAGCTTTCGATGCAGGCGGCTTCCTCTGCACGTCACGCTGCCGGCGAGTGACACATTCTGGGGAGAGGCTGGCTGGGGCGGGGACCTCACCAGCTGGGCACGGCACAGCAGAGCGAAACAGTGCAGTTCCCTTTTACTGGCGGGGTGTGGGTGGGGCTGTTCCCATACCCTGCACCGGGGAGGCCTGCCCCTCATACCCCACAGTGGGGGGGGGCTGCCCCTCATACCCCACACAGGGCGGAGGGGGAGAGTCAGGCCATGCCCCTCATACCCCACAGTGGGGGGGGGGGGCGGCTGCCCTTCATAACCCACACGGGGGGGGGCTGCCCCTCATACCCCACACAGGGGGGAGCGGGGGAGTCAGGCCCTGCCCCTCATACCCCACACAGGGGAGTTGGGGCCACCTAGAAGAAGTCACACATTTTCTTTGTATTGTTGCTAAATTCCTGGCCACTTGTTTCTTTTTAAAATAACTATGGGAGGGAAAAGATCAGTCCCTGAAGGGAGAAAACAACAGTGCAGTAGCAGAAACCTTGACAAGGTCCTTTTAACACAGCTTGGGATCGCTGGGTTTGACGCCCGGCACACACAGTCTTGAGCCAGACAGCGGGTTGTTGTGATATCCCCGTGGCAGCTTTGATGCCCATTTGCCCCTGACTGCTCCTGCGGGAGGATGGGTACCCCAGCCTGCCGAAGTGGGGAGGGTGGGAAGAGAGGAGGGCAGCCATACCCGAGGAGGACTGGATTTAGGATGGGAAGGAGGTATCCAAGTTGATCTGGGTAAAGGGGCAGCAGGTCAGACCAGTTCTCTGAGCATTTCTCTCTTTGTCTAAAAGAGGCAGATTAGTTTTCTGCCCAGCAGTGGGTCATTCTGCTCACCTGGGGGGTAGTCCTGCCCCTCCCAGGATCTGATATGGAGTTACTCAGACGCACTCACACTGACTCCGTGGGGACTGGCGGGGCTGGCAGTCTGCGTTCTAGTTTGGGCAAGAGGAAGAGAAACAGGTTACTTGTCCGTGGGAGGGGACGAGTCACGGGAACCTGCACCAGGGCTGGTTGGCTGGCTGCTGTGGAGAAAGGGGATGGGAAGGGCCCAGCAGTTTACCTGGCTGGTGCTGGTGTTGCTTGTGCGCAACAGGCTATCCAGACCCTTGTCTGCAAACAGGGTTTTGCAGGCCATTCAGCCAGGACAGGAGAACAATTAACAGCAGCAGCTGCCCCTCTCCCTTGCTCTATCCCAACAGGCATAGCTGGTTTCCATCAGCACCTTTGGAGTGCGGCTGTAAAAGCCTTTTAGCGCTGTGGCCATGAATAATGGCTGTTTCCTCTAACTAGGTGATTAACCCATTTCCCCCCCAAGGCCCAGGGATCTGAATGATGGAAGATTATGTGTTTTTCTAGATGCACTGGAGGTGTCCTGGGCTGTAACAGGAAAGGAAAACAGCCTCTTCTATTGTTAGAGGGAACCCAACAGGACAGCCAGCCAAACACGAGCTGGTTATTCCTCACCCAATATCTAATATTAAAGAACCTCCCCCATTTTAAAGATCTCATCCAAATAGTAACTTCCAGCCCCACCCCAGATCCCTACCTACCTCGTCCCAGGAACTTCTCTGAGCTCCTCCTCCTCTGAGATGATACTGTGTCGGCTCCTGGGTAGGTCATTACTCCACCTAATCCAGCCGTGTATTATTTCATTTGTATACGCTGGCTTGCCATAATGAATCCGACATTTCCTGCTTAAAGCTAATGGCAGGTATTTGTTGATGTAGCACCAAGCTGTTGTGCTCAGGGCTCTGGAGACAAGGAGACATGGTCCTTTCTCCACACGGGGGTTGAGCCTCTGCACTCATAAAGGTGATATTACAAATGCAGGGGACTGCCCCTCCAGAACAGCCGTTTCAGTCACTCTGACTGGAGGAGCCCTGGTAACCGGGGTTGCAGGCCGCACACTGCCATGCCCGGAATCAATGCAGCATTTTCATTCAACATCCCCGAAGGCAGAGCGGTGACAGCGGTAACTAGCCATCAGGGCTCCAGCTCTGCTACTGACCTGCTGACCTTTGACCTTGGACAAAACGCTTCACCTTTCTCAGCCTCCATTTACCCAACCGTAAAGTGGGGATAACGATACCGACTCACCCAGCCAATAGGCTAACAGGCAGAACAGCCCTGCAAAGAGTCACATCCCATGTTTCATTCTGTCTCCAGCCCCTGTACGCACGTATCCTATGGAGAGATTTCAGTAGTAATCATCTCCCCAGCCTGACTGACCTAGATTCCTCAGAACCCAAAGAAGCAGACCCTAGCAGGTCAGGCTAAACTCTTTCCATCGGGTAGATATGCTGAGCACCGCTGCTTACTCTGGGAAGAGGCGTCAGAAACTGAGCTCCGGCTGCACGGACACATCCGAGACACTTTGTACCCTGATGTGCTTGGGCACAACGATGCTCTCTCTGGGCCTGCTGTGTCACCCTTCACTCCAGAGGTGGCTGCATTTCACTGCTGCTTTTTGCATATTCAATTCAACCTTGCTTATCAAATCACATTTACGCAAAACTCCCTGTTCCACCTCCTCTGGTTTTTAATTACATTGACCATGTCCTCCATTAGCCATATCTATTCAGTGTTCCCATAATCCCCTAGCTGAGGGCCTGCTGCACTTGAAACTAGGGCTGGGCACTGAAGCCTGAATAAACCCGAGTAACTTGGTATTTGCTTTATCTTGCAACTGGGATGCCCAAGAGGAGCTGACTGCATGGTATTTCGTCCCGGCAATGGCTCCCTGAGGCACTCAAAGAGCCCATGAAAACAACCAAAGAGAAACATGAATTAGTTAATGTTTGTAAATCCCTTTGAAGATGGCAATCAATATTAACCACAAGGCTGGCCCCATCTAGAGACACCAGTCCCTGCTGTAAAGTGCTTTGGAATCCATCAGAAGGAAAGTCACTGCAGGACTCTAATTGCCCTGAATGAAGCCATCGAGTTGCAGGGCCGGATTGCAGGGGTGTGGTGAGAATGCAGCCATGCCGCTCCCACGCAGCACAGCTGAAGTGGCAGTGCGGGGGTGGCTCTGGGCACAGGGCAGGGGCACTGTCAGAGTGAGATGGGGGTCTGGGGGATTAGAGGATGGCGCTGTTGCTGGGACATG
This sequence comes from Chelonoidis abingdonii, assembly GCF_003597395.2. Lineage (NCBI taxonomy): Eukaryota > Metazoa > Chordata > Testudines > Testudinidae > Chelonoidis > Chelonoidis abingdonii. The sequence continues at coordinate 30,003,800 of NC_133781.1, forward strand.
AGGGCAGTGCTGTTCAGATGAAGATGTGTGGTGGGGTCGTACTGCGATTGGCACGAGGGCAGTGTGTTGTGGGTGGGACATGCCAGGGCTGGAAAGGGGTGCGAGTGTCACTAGGATGTGCTGGCAGTGCCATTGGGACAGTGTCACCACCAGGGCACCCAGTGCCTCGCATGGGGCAGTGATACCTTTGGGCACCCATGCCTGCTATGGATGGTGGTGTCATTGCAGCACACGTTGCAGGGCCTGGGGTGTCATTCGGGCGCAAGGTGCAGGGATTGGGGGTCCCAGTGGGGCACGTGGCACAGGGCCTGGGGCTGTCATTCAGGCACACAATGTGGGGTCTGGGGCTGCCATTGTGCAGTGTTAACAGATCACAGCCATGAAATGTCCGAAAGGTCATTTTCTAGGGAGATACAAGGTGAAAGGTGCCAAGAATGTGGACAGAGGGAAAGGTTTTCTGCTGAGAGAATTCATTATAGGGTTGCCATGGGGCACACAATGCAGAGTCTGGGCGTGTCATTGGTGCACATGGTGCAGGGTCTTGGGGTGCCATTGGGGCACATGGACTGGGGGTGCTATTGGGGCACATGGTGCAGGCTCTGGGGGTACTATTGGGGCACACGGTCTGGCGGTGCCATTGGAGTGCATCATGTAGGATCTGGGGGTGCTATTGGGCGCACGGCGCTGGGTCTGGGGGTGCCATTGGGGCACATGGACTGAGGGTATTATTAGGGCGCACGGTGCAGGATCTGGGGG